>NC_066535.1:4631273-4696273 GCF_024679095.1 Eriocheir sinensis
GAATCTAGTTACCCCAAAATATACATCCACATTCCTCTCACGCTATACACACACTCTCTCTCTCTCTCTCTCTCTCTCTCTCTCTCTCTCTCTCTCTCTCTCTCTCTCTCTCTCTCTCGCCGATGGCCGCCTCTGGACACACTAAACAGACTTTTTCCTCTTCTTGGGCGGGGCAAAGAATGTGTGTCCTGCCCATAAATTTCAGCGCCCTGTTTCCTCCTTCTTCTTTTAGTTCTTCTTTTCCATTAGTTTTGTATTTATCTTGTAAGTTTTCCTTCCTTGTGTTGGGTGGGTGGGTGGGGGATGGAGGATGGGGGGGTTGTGTATGTGTGTGTGAGGGGGGGAGGGGGGGTCGTGTGTGTGTGTGTGTGTGTGTGTGTGTGATTTCGCTGCCTTGAAACTCAGTAAATCTTCTTTCGTTTTTTAATGTTTTTTTTCTGTTCTCTGTTTCCGTTTCCTGGTATCTGTTTCTCTTTTGTTTTTCTTTTTTCGTAAGAGTAAGAGAAGGAGGAGGAGGAGGAGGAGGAGGAGGAGGAGGGAAAAAAGTAAGTGTGTGTGTGTGTGTGTGTGTGTGTGTGTGTGTGTGTGTGTGTGTGTGTGTGTGGGTGTGTGTAGGAAGTGTTTGTGCATGCTTGCCCCCCCCTTCTCTCTCTCTCTCTCTCTCTCTCTCTCTCTCTCTCTCTCTCTCTCTCTCTCTCTCTCTCTCTCTCTCTCTCTCTCTCTCTCTCTCTCTCTCTCCCCCCTAATGCCAGTTTTTTCCTCCTTCCTTACTTCATTTTCAGTCCCGCTCCTGCAAACTTGAAGGCTCATAATTTATATAATTAGCTCGAATTCCACGTAAACTTTCCTCCTCTTTTCCCACTTAGTCCTCTTTTCTTCCTCCTCCTCCTCCTCTTCCTTCTCTCCTCTTACTCTTTCTCCAGGACACAAAAACGAAAGAAATAATAGAAAAATCCGATTATTATGACTTACTTTTTCCTTTCCTTTTTTCTTCTCTTCCTTCTTCTCATTTGTTCCTGGTCTCGTATTTTCCTCACTCTCTCCTTTTTCTCTTTCTTTGTCCTTCCTTCCTCTCTTTTTTTTCCTTCCTTCCTTCCTCTCTTTTTATTCCTTCCTTCCTTCCTCTCTTTTTTTTCATTCCTTCCTTCCTCTCTTTTTTTTCCTTCCTTCCTTCCTCTCTTTTTTTTCCTTCCTTCCTTCCTCTCTTTTTTTTCTTCCTTCCTTCCTCCCTGATTACTTCTCTAATTTTTCCTCTCCTTCACTCTCGTTTATTGTTTTCTTTTGATTACTTCCCTTTTTTCCTCCTCATCTTTCTCATTCTCTTCCTCCTCCTCTTTCTCATTCTCTTCCATCTTCCTCCTCATCCTCCTCTTTATCGTTCTCCTCCTCCATCTTCATCTCTCCGTTTTTCCGGTCTTAAATTTTCATCAGTCTCCTCCTCCTCCTCCTCCTCCTCTTCCTCCTCCTCCTCCTCCTCTTTTAACTTCATCTTCCTTCGCCGTCTTCTATACCTCCTCCCACTTATTTCGTATTCCTAAACTCATCCCCCTTCTCTTCCTGCTCCTCCTCCTCCAGTGGTCCGAAAAGTGGCAGATGTCGTTCAACGTTGACAAATGCAAAGTCATGTACTTTGGTTCCAGAAACAGCAACCATACATACAACATGCGTGGAAATCCTCTGCAGGTCGTGAAGGAGGAATCGGATCTTTAAGTCACTATCAGCAGTGACCTAAAACACGCAAAAGACTGTAAAAATGCATATAACAAAGCCAACACTATTCTCGGGTTTATATTATGAAAACTTCGAATGTAAGACGCCGGAAGTAATGTTATCCTTATATAATTCAATGGTAAAACCTCACCTCGAGTATGCGGTACAATTCTGGTCCCCTAACTACGGAAAAGACATTGAACTATTAGAAAGAATCCAGCGACGCGCTACGAAGATGATTCCACCCTTGAGAGCCCTGCCGTATGAAGAACGACTCAGGCGACTTAATCTCTTCACGCTGGAAAAGAGACGCCTACGGGGGGATTTGATTCAGGTATTCATGTACCTAAAAAACTTCAGTAACGTCGACCACTCCAAACTCTTTGAGCTACAAACTAACTCAAGAACTAGAAACAACGACCTGCCCATTCAAGCAAAGCGATGCAACACAGACATTGGTAGGAGTTTCTTCTGTAACCGAGTCATACGCCATTGGAACGACCTCCCTGCCGAAGTAGTAAGTGCAGAAACCATCAACTCCTTCAAAAATCGCATCGACCGTCACTTCGTGACAACAGGAGTAAACTGAAAATACGCACCGAAATGCCTTGAACTGCTCTGCAGGCACCAAGTGACTGTCAGGCAGATCACGGCTCTACAGCAGGCAACCTCGTAATGAGCCAATAGGCTTTCTGTTGCCTGTCATTCCATGTTTCTATGCTTCTTCCTCCTCCTGCTTAAAATTTACCAGCCTGTTTTTTTCTCTCCCTTCTTCATCAGCCTCTTCTTTAATCTGTGTTCTCTCGTGTATTTCTTATCTCCTCCTCCTCCTCTTTATTTTCCTCTTCTTCCTTCGTGTTCCCTAGTGATTTTCTTCCTTGCCTTCATTTATTTTTCATTGCTCCTGCTCCTCCTCTTCTTCTTCCTCCTCCTCCTTGTCCTCATCCTCCTCTTCCATCTTGGTCGCCTCTCAAGTGTCTAATTCTAATTCCCCCTCGTTTCCTTTACCCCTTCCTTGCCCTTCTCAGTTTTCCTCTTTTTCTTTTCTCACTTCTCTTTATTTCTCTTTCCTCTTCATCCTTGCTCATCAGCCTTGTTTTCCTCCTCCTCCACTTCAATCTCCTCTGACCTCTTTTTTTCCTCTCCTTTACACTTTTCGTCCTTAATATTCCTTCTCTTTTTCATTCCGTTTTTCCTTCACGTCCTCTTGTCATTATCTTTTTTTCCCCTCTCGTTTGTCACGCTTCTCTTCTTATTTCTCGATTTTTTTGTGTGTATATTTTCTCCTCCTTCCTTCCCTTAATCTTAATCCTCATGTTGACCTCTATTTTTTGCCTTCTCTTCCTGCTCCTCGTTTATGTATTTTCACCTCCTCTTCCTCCTCCTTCTCTTTATCATCATCAGCAGCAGCACGCCTCCTCCTCCTCCTCCTCCTCCTCCTCCTCCTCCTTTTTCGTTTTGTCCCTAATCATCCTTCTCCGATCTCCCTCCTAAGGCCTATTCTTTTTTTCTTATTCCGCGTTTCACTCTTCTCCTCCTCTTCCTCCTCCTCTTCTCCCCTTCTTCTCTTTCCTCTTCTTTATTTTGATCCTTATCCTCTTGATGTCTTGGGCTTTTTTCTTCTTTTCCTTCTGTGTCACGCTTCTCCTTCTTTCCTTTTCCTCTTTTTTTTTCCTTTTTCTCTTGTATATTCAGCAAACTTCTGCATATAGATCGGTATCCCCTACACGCTATTGATTTTTTTTCCTTTTTCCCTTCGTCACACTTCTCATGTATCCATTTTCAACCTCTTCCCTTTCCTTCTCTCTCTTTCCTTATAGTTCCCTTCTTCTCCTCCATCTTCATCTTCCTTACCACACCATCACACATCTCCCGTCTTGATTTTTTTTCCCTTTTCCCCTTCGTCAAACATCTCAGGCTTTCGTTTTTAATCCTCATTCTTGTCCCTTCCTTCCTTCCTTTCGTTCTTTAGCTCCCTTCTTCTCCCCCATCTTCATCTTCCTTATCACACCGTCACACATCTCCCTTCGTATTGTTTTTTTCCTCTTCCTCTTCGTAACACATCTCAGGTTTTCATTTTTACTCCTTCGTTTTCCTTCTTTCTATCGTCCTTTAGTTCCCTTCTTCTCCTCCATCTTCATCTTCCTTATCACACCATTACACATCTCCCTTCGTATTGTTTTTTCCCTTTTCCTCTTCGTTACGCATTTCAAGTTGCCATTTTTTATTTCTTCCTTTTCCTTCTTTCTCTCGTCCATTAGTTTTCTTCTTCTCCTCCATTTTGATCTCCCTTATCACACCATCAGACATCTCCCTTCTTGATTTTCTTCCTTTTCCCATTCGTCACGCATTTCAAGTTTCCATTTTTTACTTCTTCCTCTTTCCCTTCTTCCTCTCGTGCTACATTTTCCGTCTTTCCCTCCATCTTGATCACACCATCACACATCTCCCTTCTTGATTTTCTTCCTTTTCCCATTCGTCACGCATTTCAAGTTTCCATTTTTTACTTCTTCCTCTTTCCCTTCTTCCTCTCGTGCTACATTTTCCGTCTTTCCCTCCATCTTGATCTCCCTTATCACAACATCACACATCTCCCTTCTTGATTTTCTTCCTTTTCCCATTCGTCACGCATTTCAAGTTTCCATTTTTTACTTCTTCCTCTTTCCCTTCTTCCTCTCGTGCTACATTTTCCGTCTTTCCCTCCATCTTGATCTCCCTTATCACACCATCAGACATCTCCCTTCGTATTGTTTTTTTCCTTTTCCTCTTCGTCATGCATTTCAAGTTTCCATTTTTTATTTCTTCCTCTTTCCCTTCTTCCTCTCGTGCTACATTTTCCGTCTTTCCCTCCATCTTGATCTCCCTTATCACACCATCAGACATCTCCCTTCGTATTGTTTTTTCCTTTTCCTCTTCGTCATGCATTTCAAGTTTCCATTTTTTATTTCTTCCTCTTTCCCTTCTTCCTCTCGTGCTACATTTTCCGTCTTTCCCTCCATCTTGATCTCCCTTATCACACCATCAGACATCTCCCTTCCTGTTTTTTTTCTTTTCCTCTTCGTCACGCTTTTCACATTTTTACACTTCTTCCTCTTTCCCTTCTTCCTCTCGTGCTACAGTTTCTCTCTTTCCCTCCACCTTGATCTCCCTTATCCTTTTCACAGCATCGTTTTCTTCTTGTTCGTCACCTTCCTCTCGTTCCATTACTGCACCCTCTCCTCTTGTCCCATCCTCATATTGTATCCTGGCAGTCATCCTCTTCTTCAGCTTGAGTGCAGTCCTACCTCTTTCTACAGTATTTCTTCTCTTTCTCTTTCGTCTAACTCCACTTTGTCTTTTTCATTTTGTTACCTCTTACTTATTTATTTCATCCTACTTCTTTTTGCTTCATTTCTTCTCTTTCTTTCGTCTAACTCCACTTTGTATTTTTCATATTGTTATCTTTTACGTATTTATTTCATCCTACTTTTTTTTGCTTTATTTCCTCTTTTTTTTCTTTCGTCTAACTCCACTTTATCTTTTTCGTTTTATTACTTCTTACTTTTTTACTTGTCACTCTAATATCTGTTTCGTCTTCCTATTTTATCACATTTCGCTTTTCCATCGTCATCATCTTCCTTCTCCTGTACTTCAGTTCCCTCAGCTTCCTCTTAACCTTCTTTTTTGTTCCTCTCACACTCATCTTCTTCCCTTCTTCATTTCACCTCTTACTGGTCCATCTACTTCTTCTTCCTCCTCTTGTTCCTCAATACCAGCCTCCCTCGACCCTGCTCTTAACTTTCTCCTCCTTTTGCTCGTCTCTCTCTCTCTCTCTCTCTCTCTCTCTCTCTCTCTCTCTCTCTCTCTCTCTCTCTCTCTCTCTCTCTCTCTCTCTCTCTCTCTCTCTCTCTCTCTCTCTCTCTCTCTCTCTCTCTCTCTCTCTCTCTCTCTCTCTCTTCGACACTTTCCTATCATCTACTTTCCCATCATCATCATCATCTTATTCTTCTGTCCATGGCCTCCTTCGACTCTCCCCCACACACTCTCTCTTTACTTCCTCTTTTTGTCCGTCTCACACACACCTCGTCTCAACCTCGCCTCTTTGTCCCTCCTACGTTTTCCTTCGTGTTCTCCTCCATCTTTCGGGGCGCCGGGGCTCTTGGGGGGGTCCTGAGCCGGCGATTCATTGTGGCATTACGGCGCTTCAGGGCTCGTTGAGCAAAGGCAGAGAGGGAAAAATATATATGACGGAGAGACGGGCGTAAATTGGCTGGTGGCTTCGTGAGAGGAGGGGGAGTAGGGGGGTTGACTGTGAGGAGGAGGAGGAGGAGGAGGAGGAATAAATGAACGAAGCATTGAAAAAGGTGGAAAATAAGAAGAAAGAGGAGAAGGAGGAGGAGGAGGAGGAGAAGGAAGAGCAAGACCAGGAGAAAACGAGGATATTGGTTGAGAATTAGGAGGAATATGAGAAGGAGGCATAGAAAAAGGGGAATAAGTAGGAAAATAAGAGGAAAGGAGGAGGAGGAAGAGGAGTAAAGAACGCGGAAAACAGGAACGAGATTAAGGAAGAAGAGGACAAAGAAGAGCTGTAGGAGGAGGAGGGTGAGGAGAAAAAATAGGGGGAGTCGATGAGCAGGAGGAGTAGTAGTAGTAGTAGTAGTAGTAGTAGTAGTAGTAGTAGGAGGAAGAGGAGAGGGAGGAAACTACAGGACCAAACCCTATCCAAACTAACGATCCAAGATATCTCAATTTACACCTCACCCAGCCAGCTCCTCCTCTTCCCCATCCCTCTAACTCTATCTCTCGTCTCAGCATCCCCCGCCGTGTGAGATAACCCTGCATTGTCTCGCCGTAGTTTAGCAGTGTTTATCTCGCCTTTCCCAGCACCCCGCGTAACGTAGCGTGCCCCGTGGCTCGTGAAACTGCTCCACCTTCCCTGGCATGCATCAAACATTAGCCACCCCGCCGCCGCCCGCCCGCTGGGAAAGACGCTGGTAAACACGGCCAGGAAGGGATCGTTGTGGTGTGGTGTGCTCTGGTATTTGCCTCGGCCCAGCAAAGGGAGAAGGGAGGAGGAGGAGGAGGAGGAGGAGGAGGTGGTGAGTGACGGAGATGCGTGTGTGTGGAGAGAAGCAAGGACGAGGGGAGAGAGAAAGGGAGAGGGAAGGAGAGAGAAAGGGAGAGAACTTCGGACGGGCAAGAGAGGGAGAGAAGGGAAGACATTAGAGAGGAAGAAGAGGAATGGCTGAAATAGAGAGAGAGAGAAAGAGAGGGAAGCAGAGAAGAGAAAATATAAGAGAGAGAGAGAGGAAGAAAAAGAAACACGTCAGAGAGAGAGAGAGGGAGAGGGAGAGAAGGTAGAACGTGAGAGGAATAGGAGAGTTAGAAAAAAAACATCAGAAGGGAGGGAGAGTAAGAGAAGAATGAGGAGAAAGACAGAGGAAGGGAGAGAAAGGGTACTAGCAAAATACCAGTTGAGGGAGGGAAGAGGAGGAGGTAGAAAGGGAAAGGTAGTGGATGTGTTTGTGGTGGTGGTGATGGTGGTGGTGGTTGTGGTGGTGGTGGTGGTGGTGACCGGACCTGTGTTACCTGTCTCTCCGGTGTCAGGTGATCAGGTAACAGGCGACTCCCGCGGCTGGATGACAGGTAATGAGGGAGGGAGGGAAGGAGGAAGGAAGGCAAGGTGAGGAGGGAGGGATGGAGAAAGGAAGGCAAGGTAAACGAGTGGAGGAATGAAAGGGGAGAGAAAAGAAAATCGATATTGCGAAAGAGGAAGAAGAAAGAGAAGAAAGGAAAAGGAACGGAGAAAGGTGCGTTGGAGGGATGGAGGAAGGAAGGAAAGGGAAACGAATGGAGGAATAAAAGAGGAGAGAAAAAATAAATCAGTATGGTGGATGAGGAAGAAGGAAGAAAGCAGAATAGGGAGGAAGGGAAGAGAAAACTAAAGGAGAAAGATGGAGAGGAGGGAGGAAGGAAGGAAAGATAAGAGAATAGAGCTATGTTGTGAGAGTGAGAAAGAAGAAATGAAGTTGAATAGGATGGAAGGGAAAGGGAAGCAAAAGGAGGGAGAGAGAGAGAGAGAGAGAGAGAGAGAGGAATGTGAAAACGAACGGAAGAATAATATTGAACAGAAAGAAGGAAATGAAATAGGAAGGAAGGGAATAGCAAACGAACCGAGAAATGAGAGGAAAACAGACATGAACGAAAGAAGAGATGGAAGCAAGAGAAAGATAAATAGGAAAAGCAAAATGAATAAAGGAATGAGGAAGAACAAACAAAAATCCATGAAGAAGAAAGAGAGAAGCGAGACTGGGAGGGTAAAAAAAATAGATTGATAGAGAGAGAGAAAAAAAAATACAGCGGAGAGGAGCGAAAGAGATACGAAGGGTGAGAGAGGGAGAGAGAGAAAGGAAAGGGAGTGAGAGAATGAAGGGAGGGAGCGAAAGAGGAGAGTGAAAGTGAAAAGAAGGGTGGGAGGGGAGAGGAGGAGGAGGGGGAGAGAGAGGGAGATGCATAGTATAGAGGAGGGAGAGAGAGGAGAAGAGAAAGAGAAAGAGGAGGAGGAGGAATAGAGGAGAGAGTGAGGGAGAAATAAACTAACAGAGGGGAGTGAATGGAAGAGAGAGAGAGAGAGAGAGAGAGAGAGAGAGAGAGAGAGAGAGAGAGAGAGAGAGAGAGAGAGAGGGGGGGGGGGTAAAGCATATGAAGGAAATGGGGAAGAAGAGAAGGGCGTGAGGAGGACCTTACCTCACCTCGCCTCACCCTTCTCACCTCACTTCTTCCACCTTAGCTCATCTCACTTCTCATCTCATTTCATCTTCCGTCACCTTTTCTCACATCTAATTTCGCCTCATCTCATTTCACCTCACCTCATCTTATCTCTTCTCACCTCACCTCACCTCACCTCTACGCACATATCGATCGTCTATACATGTCTTCCGTTACACCCCCTTCCCCCCCTCTCCTTTCACTTCAAATCACTCAGTATCATGATTCTCTCCTTTGTTACAGGTAAGATGCTGCAGCCTTCGCCCTGTCTCACGCTCACCTGGATGCCTCACCTGCCCGGCTGTAAGGTAGAGTGGACTAAGATTATTTCATGTAATAGAAAAAATATTAAAGTTGTGTAATGAGAGGTAAAGCACAACCATATTCCAAGCTTCCCTTATTCAGATGTCAGTCATTACCAACTCACAAACCGACGGCACCTAATAAACTGTTCTTTTTCTTTAAATTTCCTATACTTCATTTTGGGGACTTTTTTTTTTCTTGCTCTTTGAACCATATTGTTGCCAAAAGAAAATCAATATATTGGAAGTCTTCAAAAACCAACGGCAGCCTCTAAACTGTTCTTCTCGTTAAATTTCCTATACTTCACTTTTTACTACATTTTCTTGGTAAATTTTCGCCCTAGTAGTGTTGCCAAGAGACAGTTAATATGTTGGAAGTAGCCATTAACCCGTAAAAAGGGGCTCTTTGAAAACTCTTAGGGAACGGCGTCGGGTTGACTGATATTGTTGGAGCTGATTTTGAAGGGGAGAGTTTGTGATATGGACGATAAATGAATAGATGTGATACTGTTCTCATGCAGCACAAAAGAGGTTTAAAGGAATGCTACACAGTAAGTGAATTAAAAATGCATATACGATTAATTCCTTACGCAGCTGTACAAAATAATATATAATGTCCACCGGTCAAGATAAATGTGATGAAATAATGCGTATAACAGTATATTCTTGCCTATTAGGTTGTCATACACCGCTTTATGGAGCAGATGAATAAGTTACTGTATTCTTTAACATAAATCAATATACAAAAATGTACTAGAGAAGCCGAAAAAAATTTAAACGGACATGAAGAGAAGCCTGTCACCTCCTCATCCTCCTCCTCCTCTTTATCATCATTATCATCATCGTCAGCGCGCCTCTCCTCCTCCTCCTCCTCCTCCTTTTTCGTCTTGTTCCTAATCAGCCTTCTCCGATCTCCCTCTTAATGCCTATTCTTTTTTTCTTATTCCGCGTGAGAAAAAGAAGTGAAGAGCGAAAGACATCGAAGGCGCAAAAGGAACGTATCTAACGCAACATAAAATAACATAATAGACGTACTGTTAACAAGACGAATAAGACATCAAAGGAGTATAAAAGGAAGCCTGTCATCTTTTACCTCCTTTGTGCCGGTGAAAGGGAGAGTGAAAGGCGCCTAATTACTCACCTGGCTGAACCATCCCAGGTGTGCGAAATCTGGCACCTGGGACGCGGAGTACCTGAGGACGTCACTGATTTTACTTACTTATTTTTTTTATGTATAGTTTCTTGTGGCATACTGTAAAGCGTGATCGTAATATGATGTTGAATAGACGAGTGGTTAGGTGATATTGATAAGGTGTTGAACAAGGGAGCGGTCAGATGATAGTAATAAGGTATTGAACAAGATAGTGGTGAGGTGATATTGATAAGGTGTTAAATAAGGGATTGATGAGGTGATTGGAGTTTGTTAATTAAGGGTTTGAGGGTTGATATATGCATACGTTATTTTTTTATTTATAGTTTTTTTTTTAGTTACTGTGAAGCGAGTCAGTAAAAGGGGTATGAATAAAGGAGTTTTTAGGGGGTTCTGGGTTCAGTAATTTAGGGGTCAGGGTTCATGTTTATTTATTTATTTATCTATTTATTTGTTCATTTATATATATTTTTTTGTCATACTGTGAAGCGAGTTAGAGTATAAAGGGTGTGAACAGTGGAATTTTTAGGTGGTTCTGGATTTATTAAGTAAGAGGTCAAGGATCATATTTTTCTTTTTTTTCTTTTTTTTTCTCTTTGTTATATTATGAAGCGTGTTAGTAATGAGGGTTATGAATAAGGGGGTTGTCAGGTGTTGGTGCCGGGGTCATAAATCAAGAGTTCAGGGTTCACATATGTTAGCCTGATTCATTTAGTGACGATTTAGGGGTCATTTAGTATGGATTCAAGAGTTCATTTAGCTAGGGAGTCAATATTCATAGGAAATATTGTACGTGAATTTGGTTTGTTATAATCTCTCTCTCTCTCTCTCTCTCTCTCTCTCTCTCTCTCTCTCTCTCTCTCTCTCTCTCTCTCTCTCTCTCATCAACACTAATAAGCCTTGCAGGACAACTCAAGAGCGCAACACAAACTTTGCTTTCTCGCGTGTCTTCCGAAGCTCAATCTAGTCCTCGCATCACTTTTCCATCATCTTCTTCCTCTTTCCTCCTCCTTCTCTTCCCTCCTTCTTCCCTCTTCCGTCTCTTCTCCTTCTTCTTTCTATTTCCCTCTTCTTCCCTCCTCTTTTTTTTCTCTCACCTTCCCTCTTTCCTCCCACTCTCTCTTCGCTTTTCCCACTGATGTCAGGCTCCTCTGAAGGGAACGCTCAGAGTTGGAAGGAATTTGAAAGAATTTAAGAAAGATAACAGGACGAATTCTGATAGTGGGTGACTTTTTTCCTGCTTTCCTTTCTTCCGTCCTTCCTTTCCCCTTCCTCCCTTCCTTAATTATTTTTTCTTCCTTCCTTCCCTTCTTTCTTCCTTAATTCGTTCTCTACTTCCTTCCCTCCTTCCCTAATTTTTTCTTTCCTTCCTTTCTTCCTTCCTTCCTTCATTCATTCATTCCTGCCTTCCTTCCTTCCTTCCTCCATTTTCCCTCCCTCCCTCCCTGCCTTCCTTCCTTTCTTTCTTCCCTCCTTCCTTCCTTCCTTCCTTCCTTTTTTTCCTTCCTTCCCTCCCTTCTTTCCTCCCACCTTCCTTCGTTTCTCCCTTAGTTCTTTCTTTTCCTCTTTCATTCCAACCGTCCTTCCTTCCTTCCTTCCTTCCTTCCTTCCTTCCCTCCCTCCCTCCCTCTCTCCTTCCTTCCTTCCCTTCTTCCTTCCCTCCCTCCTTCCTTCCTTCCTTCCCTCCTTCCTTCCTTCCTTCCTTCCTGTGCTCGTGCCTGCCCCGCTAAGGAAGAGTTTGTCATGCAGCTCAAGTTTGACAGTTTCACCAAGTTTACTCAGAGGAGGAGGAGGAGGAGGAGGAGGAGGAGTAGGCGGCACACGTCTCTGATGCGTAAGTTTGCCATGCTCGTTAGCCAGAGGAATTGCTCTCTCTCTCTCTCTCTCTCTCTCTCTCTCTCTCTCTCTCTCTCTCCTGCTTTTGTTTTCTTTTATTGTATTTATTTTACTCATTTTCTTTGCTAGTAGTCTTTCATCTCATCAGTATAATTTGACTCCCCATCATCATCATCATCATCATCCTTTCTTACTCCCTTTTCCTATCTCAAACGTTTTCATTAATTTGTCTTGTATCTCTAAAGTTCCCAGTCCCATTTTTTTATATAATACCCACGTACATGAAATCAGCACTTCGTTTGCTTCATCTTGTTTGGTAAAGCCTTTTGCACTTTCCTTTCGCATTTTCCTTTCTTTTTATCATATTTACTTTTTGCTTCTGTTAGTTCTTTTGGTTCTTTATATAAGTCTGACTGCGATGATACATGTGTAGGTGTATCAGAGTGGATGCGAACGTCGGTGTGAGGGGGGGAGGATGTGAAGTGTTGTGTGTGTGTGTGTGTGTGTGTGTGTGTGTGTGTGTGTGTGTGTGTGTGTGTGTGTGTGTGTGTGTGTGTGTGTGTGTGTGTGTGTGTGTGTGTGTGTGTGTGTGTGTGTGTGTGTGTGTGTGTGTGTGTGTGTGTGTGTGTGTGTGTGTGTGTGTGTGTGTGTGTGTGTGTGTGTAATAATAATAATAATAATGATAATAATAATAATATACTGTTTATTTAGGGATAAGCAACTCGAGAGCTGAACATGTACATATTATATAGGGAGATCATGAAAACTGTGTGTGTGTGTGTGTGTGTGTGAGAGAGAGAGAGAGAGAGAGAGAGAGAGAGAGAGAGAGGAACCTATATAGTGTTAATGTAGTGGAAAGCTTGACATTATGTGGGCGTGTTGGGTGTCAGAAAGTGTGAGTGTCATGGTGTGTGTGTGTGTGTGTGTGTGTGTGTGTGTGTGTGTGTGTGTGTGTGTGTGTGTGTGTGTACGCGCGCGCCAGAGAGAGAGAGAGAGAGAGAGAGAGAGAGAGAGAGGACAGAGGGGGAAAGAAGGGAGGAGGAAGGAAAGGAAGGGGAAGGAGGAGAGAGGGAAAAACATGTCAGAAGGGAGAAAGATAAACGCACAGGAAAAGAGGAGGAAAAAGAAAGGAAGGGCATGTCTGAAGGTAAAGAAGGAGATTATTAGGGAAAGAGGATAGGAAGAGAATCGCACTGTAAGGGATGGAAGTGGGAAGGGGATAAGGGGAAACTGAACAGGGTAAGGATAGGGGCCGAGAGAGGAGACAGGGCTGGGATGGGGGAGGGGAGGGAAGGGAAAAGAAGGAATGGATCTATAGAAGCAGAGGAAATGAAAGACTAACAAGGAAGTAAGAACGATGGGAGCATAAGGAAGGAAAAGGACATAGCCAAAGACATTCCCATTGACCATTATGCTATATGTTAAAGATGAGAGCATGGAGATGACATACACATTGACAGTCCTATTGGCCAGTGCGTAATAAGTTGACGATGGGAGTTTAAGGAAGGAAAAGGACATAGCCAAAGACATTCCCATTGACCTTTATGCTATATGTTAAAGATGAGAGCATGGAGATGACATACACATTGACAGTCCTATTGGCCGGTGCGTAATAAGTTGACGATGGGAGTTAAGGAAGGAAAAATACAGCCAAAGACGTATTATTTGGGTGATGTAAAGAGTAATAACAAAGAAGATGGGAAAAGTTTGTAGTGTGAGGCGAGTCAGTGTATCGTTGAAGAGAATGTAAAAAATAAAAATAATAGTAATAATGATAAAAGACGGTGGAAGAAGGAAGAGAAAAGGATAGATAGCGGTAGTCTTCCTTCTCCTCCCTGTTCCTTTCTTCTTCCTTCTTTTTTTCACTTTTCTTTATTTAGGGTTTTATTTTTTTCCTGTTTTTCGTTTTCCTGTTCGACTTCCTTCTTTAGTTTTCTTCTTCATATTCCTTTTTTTCCCTGTTTCTTTGGTTTAGTCTTCCTCCTCTTCCTTGTTCCTTTCTCCTTTCTTCCTTTCCTTTTTTATTTGGGTTGTTTTATTTTTTTCCTGTTTTTCGTTTTCCTGTTCGACTTCCTTCTTTAGTTTTCTTCTTCATATTCCTTTTTTTCCCTGTTTCTTTGGTTTAGTCTTCCTCCTCTTCCTTGTTCCTTTCTCCTTTCTTCCTTTCCTTTTTTTATTTGGGTTTTATATTTTTCCCGCTTTATTTTTTCCTGATTTAAATTTTTACTGCTTTATTCTTTTTGTTTTATATTTTTCCTGATTTATATTTTCCTGCTTTATTTTTTTCCTGTTTTATATTTTTCCTGCTTTATTTTTTCCTGTCTTTTATTTTTCCTGCTTTATTTTTTTCCTGTTTTATATTTTTCCTGCTTTATATTTTTTCCTGTTTTATATTTTTACTGCTTTATTTTTTTCCTGTTTTATATTTTTCCTGCTTCATTCTTTTTGTTTTATATTTTTCCTGCTTTATTTTTTTCCTGTTTTATATTTTTCCTACTTTATTTTTTCCCTGTTTTATATTTTTCCTGCTTTATTTTTTCCCTGTTTTCCGTTTTCCTGTTTAACTTCCTACTTTAGTTTTCTTTTTTATTTTCTTTTTTTCTGTTTTCTTGGTTTGGTCTCCCTCTTGTCACAATCTCTCTTCCTGGACATCTGTTTGTTTACCACTCTGCTTCCCCTCCTCCACCCTTCTCTCTCTCTCTCTCTCTCTCTCTCTCTCTCTCTCTCTCTCTTCCATAGTTTGTTTTTACTGTTTTTCTTTTGTATTTCTCTTCCGCTCTCTCTAGTATTTGAATTTTTTGATATTATTTTCCTCTTTTCTTATTATTTTCTTCTATTTTTCTTCTTTTCCCTTTTTTTCTAGGGGGTCTGTTTCTTCGAGTCTCCATTTTCCTCTCTTTCTTTTTCTACTTTTTCTGTTTTTTTCCTTCTTCCTAGTGATTTTTCCCTTTCTTTTTGTTTTTATATATATTATTTTTTATAGTTTTTTTTTTTGTGTGTGTGAGTTTTAGGAGAGAGGGAGATATTGTTGTTGAAAAGTTGTTGCTTGATCAATTTGCTGTTGTAGGATATACCGAGTTTGTTTGTGTTTCAAGTTTGCAGATTGTTCTCTCGGTGTTTGTGTTTGTTTGTTTTTGTGCTTTTTTTCAGCATACTCTGTCCTCCAGCCTCTCCCTCCTCCCCCTTTTTTTATCCTCCTTCCCTTCCTTCCTTCCTTCCCTTCCTACCTTCCTTCCTTCCTTCCCTTCCTTCCTGATTTCCTTCCTTCCTTCCTTCCTTCCCTCCTTCCTTCCTTCCTTCCCTCCTTCCTTCCTTCCTTCCTTCCTTCCTTCCCTTCCTTCCTTCCTGATTTCCTTCCTACCTTCCTTCCTACCTTCCTTCCTTCCTTCCTTCCTTCCTTCCTTCCTTCCTGATTTCCTTCCGGCTCCTTTCTTCTTTCTGCCATTCTTTCTTTACTTTGTTATTTTTTGTCCTTCTTTTCCGTCAAGCTTTTTTTTATTGGAATCTGTATCTATCTGTCTCTCTATCTATCTATCTATCAATCTCTTTTCTCATTATTTTTTCATTATCATCATCACTGCCATCATCACTACCACCATCACCACCACCATCAGAGCTCGATTTCTCACTTTCTTGTGGTGGTGATGGTGGTGGTGGTGGTGGTGGTCATTGGTAATGTGGACAATTTTACGTCCAAACTTTTGCCGGGAGGGTCATTAACGCGGAATTATGAGTGGTGAGGTGATGATGATGATGGTGAGTGTTGAGGGAAGGGTATAGCTGAGGGGAGATGAAAAGGGGTAGAGAGGAAATGTGGAAGGAAGGAAGGAAGGGAAGAAGGAAAGAAGGAAGGAAGGAAGGGAAACAGGGAGGGAGGAAAGGAATGAATGAGTGGTGGATGAATGGAAAGGAAGGAAAGAAAGAAGGAAGGAAGGAAGGAAGGAAGGGGACGGAGGAAAGGAAGGAAGGAGTGGTGGAAGGAACGAAGGAAGGAGGAAAGGAAGGAAGGCTAAGAGTGAGGTTTGGAGAATCAGAAGGAAAGTAGGAAGGAGGGAAGAAAGTATGAGATGAGTAGAATAGAAAAAAGGAGAAAGAGAAGAGAAAAAAGAAGAGAGAATAGAAGAGAGAAAAACACAATCTTGACCACCAAATCCAGTCAATCTCCTCTTGCCTTTCTCCTCCTTTTATATTCCCCTTCCGTCCCTTCCTCCCCTTCCTTTCCTTCTTTCCCTATCGCATTTCTCCTCCCTTTTCCTTTCTTTTATCGCTTCTCCCCTTTCTCCCCTTTCTATAATATTTCCTTTTCTCCCTTCTTCCTTTCCTTCTTTCCCCTATCGTATTTCTTCTCCGTTTTCCTTTCTTTTATCTCTTCTCCCTTCCCATCCTCTCTCCGTCCAATCCCCATCCTATTTTCCCCTCCGTCCCTTCCCTTTCCTCCCATCTTTATCCCTCCTCTCTCATCCTTCATACTTTTTATTTTTTTTATTTTCTTCTATTTCTTTTTCCCTTCCCATTTTCTCTGCGTTCTCCACAACTCCTTTTTCCCTTTCTCTACCTCCCTTTCCTTCTTTCCCCTATCGCATTTCTTATTCCTTTCCTTTCTTTTTCCCTTTTTCCCTTCCCATCCTCTCTCCGTCGTCCCCATTTTCCTCCTTTTTTCCCCTTTTGTACCTCCCTTTCCCTCCCACCCTTTTCTCCCATCCTTCATCCCTTTCCTTTCTTCTGCCTTTTTCTCTTCCCATCCTCTTTCTTTCCATCTTATCCCCTTCCTTTTTTTCCCCTTCCGTCCCTCTTCCTTTCCTTCTCTACCCTCTCGCGTCCCTCCTTCCCTCTCCTTTCTTCTCTCCCTTCGCCCTTTAAATCCCTTCCCTCTCTTTTCCGTCCTCTCCAAAGCGCCTCTTTTCCACTTCTTTTCTTTCCCTCCCTTCCTTGTTTTACCCACTTTTTCTTCCCTCTCCCACCATTCATCCCCTTTCCTTCTATTATCCTTTCTTCCTTTTATCCCATCCTCTCTCTGTCTCCACCTTTCTCTCTCCTCTCGTATCCCTTTCCCTCTCTTCTTTCTTCTATCTCCCTTCCTCTCTCTCCGTCGTCCTCTTTCTCCTCTTCCTCCTTTTTCTCTTTCCCTTCTCTTCCTTCTCTCCACCGCCTTCACCACCCCTTCCATACTACCCTTTTTCTCACCCTTCCGTTCCCTTCCTCCTCTCCACCGCCTTCACCACCCTTTCCATACTCCCCTTTTTCCCTCCCTTCCCTTCCCTTCCCGCTCTCCACCGCCTTCCTTCCTCCGACCCATGCAGTATTTCCGATATTTCATTAATATTTCACAACGGATTCGTCAATACCCTCGCTGGAATTGCAAATATCGGCGCCCTAATCCCGCAGCATATATAGCGGGGCGGGAAAACACTTTATTAAATTCTACTTCGCCCGCCTAAAATTTGCATGGGGCGGGATTAGCACCTGCCCGGGGGACTCACCTGGCGTGTGCACCTGATCATGCGTATACCTGTTAATGAATCTATCTATCTACCTGGACTGATTGATTTGACTGGATATGTTTTGATTTTATTTTTGTGTAAAGGTTTGCAGAGTAAGTTTTGTTTTGTTTTGATGGAAAAGAAAGGAGGAGAGAAGGAAGGAAGGAAGGAACAGGGATGCAAAAGAGGAAAGAAAGCAAGGATGAGGATAAGGAGGGGAGGAAAACACTGGGAAAGAAAATGGAAAGAAAAGTTGAGGATATTAGAAAGATAAGGAAGAGGAAGGAAAGAAAGAAGGAAGGAGGGTGGAAAGGACGAATAAGATAGCGAGTAGGAGAGGAGGAAAAAGAAGAAAGCAAATGGACTAGGAGGAGAGGGAACAAAAAGAGGAAAGAAAATGGAAGAAGAGGCGTATTGAAGGATAAGGAAGAGGAGAGGAAAAAGCAAGGAAAAAAGATGGAAAGGAGGAAAGATATTATAGCGAGTGGAGGAGAGGAGGAAAATGAAGGAAATAATTGGAAAGAGTAGTTTTAATGGAAAAGGAGAGGGAAAAGAAGGCAGGAAGATGAATGAAATGAAGGAAGGAGATAGCGAGCAGAAGGAATGGAGGAAAAACGAGGAAAGAAAATGACTAAGGGAAGAAAAATGTGGAAAGGGCAAAAAATGAACGAAAATGCAGGAAAGAAATGGAAAGAGGATAAGGAGTTTGAATGGAAAAAGAACGAAAATGTAGGAAAGAAATGGAAAGAGGATAAGGAGTTTGAATGGAAAATGAGAGGGGAGAGAAGGCAGGAAGAGGAATGAAATGAAGGAAGGCGATAGCGAGCAGAAGGAATGGAGGAAAAGCACGGAAAGAAAATGAATAAGGGAAGAAAAATGGGGAAGGAGGACAAGAAAATAACAGAGACATTCACACGGAAACGAAATATCTTTACTGCGCTACATAGAAGATAAAACCGTCACTACGAGTTCCTTTTCTAGATGCGGTTTGTTATTTCTACGGTAGAAGAGAAACAGACATTCGGCGAGGAAGAAGAGGAGGAGAGGAACTATGGTCGGCTTTATAAGACAGACTCGCTTCTCACATCACCTATTTCCAAAGGTCAAAGAGGGGGTCAGTCGGGTTCTAATGAGTGTTTCTTCAGGTTCATGGTACAGAAGAAGACTCACACTACCACCAGGGTCATAAAACTACCCCTGGAAATGCCCACAACTCCTACGAAAGCCTTGTCAAGTATGTGTTCTTGGGTGGCAATACGTCTTTTAATACGACTAAATATCTTAAAAAAAAAAAAGAACCCACAACACTCAGCTACATATCGAAGACGCCAGTTAAAGATAAAAAAAAAAAAATGACGATCAAATTTAGTTTAGTGTGCGGTTCAAACACTTCAGGAATTCTCACCTCAGACGAAGAAAAAAAGAACAAAAAAAATAAAACGAATGATGGTTGTGGGCTATAAATTTTGGTCCACCTCGAGGGAGTTATTTCACTGCTGACTGACGTAGGGAAGAAAAATAGCCAGAAGGAGATGGAGGAAAGAGAAGGAAGAGAAGAGGGAATGAGAAGGAGAGAGAGAGAGAGAGGATGGGAAGGGAAGGAAAAAGGTTGAAAATCTGATGTTGAAACGATGATAAGAAAAGGGAAAAAGGGAGGAGAAAGGAGGAAGGAAAGATGATGAATTGAAGGAAAGAGAAGGAAGAGAAGAGGGAATGAGAAGGAGAGAGAGAGAGAGGATGGGAAGGGAAGGAAAAAGGTGGAAAATCTGATGAGAACGATGATAAGAAAAGGGAAAAAGGGAGGAAAAAGGAGGAAGGAAAGTTGATGAAATAGAAGGAAAGAGAAGGAAGAGAAGAGGGAATGAGAAGGAGAGAGAGAGAGAGAGAGGATGGGAAGGGAAGGAAAATGGTGGAAAATCTGATGTTGGAACGATGATAAGAAAAGGGAAAAAGGGAGGAGAAAGGAGGAAGGAAAGATGATGAATAGAAGGAAAGAGAAGGAAGAGAGAGAGGGAATGAGAAGGAGAGAGAGAGAGAGAGGATGGGGGGAGAAGGAAAAAGGTGGAAAATCTGCTGAGAACGACGATAAGAAAAATAGAAAAAAGGAGAAAGGAAAAATGATGAAAAGAAGGAAAGAGAAGGAAGTAGAGAAATGAGGGAAGAAAAAGGAAATAGGAAGAAAGCGAAGAAAAGGAGGAAATAAAGGGAAAGAAGAGACAGAGGATATGAGGAGGAGGAGGAGGAGGAGTGTGAATGAATGAAGAGAGGAAGATAATGAAAGAAAGACAGGGAATGGAAATACGAAAATGAAATGAAGAAGAAAAACGGAAAGAAAAGGGAGGAAACAGGTAAGGGGATAATAGGGAGAATGAATGAATGAGGAAAGGAAGGGAATGAAAGAAAGAAATAATAGGAAAATGGAAATAGCAAGGGAAGTAGAAAAGATAAGTGAAATAACGTTAATGAGAATGAATGAATGAGTTTAGAATGAGGAGGGAAGAGAAGAGAAGGAAGTAGGTGTCGGAAACGCCCCAGCGAGACCTTGTAAGTGAAATATATAGTCCGTCCTGAGGGCATATTAAGGGGAGCGAAGGGAGAATAGAGGAGGAGGAGGAGGAAAGCGAAGCGTGTGTGTGTGTGTGTGTGTGTGTGTGTGTGTGTGTGTGTGTGTGTGTGTGAGTGTGTGAGAGAGAGAGAGAGAGAGAGAGAGAGAGAGAGAGAGAGAGAGAGAGAGAGAGACATTGTACAAAGGGAACGTGTTGAGACAGTTGATGTTTATTATGCTGTGGTCTCTCTCTCTCTCTCTCTCTCTCTCTCTCTCTCTCTCTCTCTCTCATATGCTTTTTTTTGTCACAACTTCTATAACTACTGAAAAGGAAAAAAAAAAAACAGTAGGAGGAGGAGGAGGAGGAGAAGGAGGAGGAGGAGGAAGAGGAAGAGGAGGAGGAGAACGGGAGACTCGTAATTTCCAGAGGCTTCAAGAGACTGAAAAATACGTGGAAAGTTGACTTGTTATCTCACCTTGACAAACTTTATTTTCGAGAGAGAGAGAGAGAGAGAGAGAGAGAGAGAGAGAGAGAGAGAGAGAGAGAGAGAGAGAGAGAGAGAGAGAGAGAGAGAGGTCTGCGTGTCTGTGGGTAGTGATGTCTATTAGTTTATGGGTCAAGAAAGGAACGAGAGAGAGAAGGAAGCCAGGTAATTAATGTCTGAGGTGCATGACTGACAGGTAACGAAGGAGGAGGAGGAGGAGGAGGAAGGAGAAGAAAACGAATAAGATGGAGAGAAAGAGGAAGAATAATGATAATAAGGAGAGATGTAAAAAAAAAAAAGAGGGCGTTAAGAGGAAGGAGACGAAGAGGAGAAGAAAAGGAAGAGGACGAATAAGAAAAAGTATAATGATGATAAAGAGAGGAAAAGTACTAAAGGAGGGGTGTAAGAGGGAAGAGGCATAGAAGAAAAGGAGGGTGATAAAGAAGAGGTAGAAGATGAATAAGAGGATGAACAAGATGGTGAAAGAATAGTGAGAATGAGAGGTGGATAAAAGTAGAAGATAAGAAGGAGGAAACAGATGCACAGGAGGAAGAAGAAGGGAAGAGGAAGTAAAAGTGGAAGAGGAAAAACTTTAAGAGTAATAACAATGATAAGGAAAATAGAGGTGGACATGGAGGAGGAAAAAAGGTAAAAGCGATGAGATAAAGAGGAAAAAGAGGAGAAGAAAGAAGAGGAAGAGGAAGTAGAAGTAGAAAAGGAGGAACAAGTTGGTGACAAAAAGAAAGAGTAACAACAATGATAAGGAGAATAAAGGTGGAAATGGAGGAGGAAAACGCGATGAGATAAAGAGGAAAAGGAAGAGAAGGAAGAAGATGAAGAGGAAGTAGGAAAAGAAGGATTAAGTTAGTGACAAAAAGAAAGAACATACAATAATAGTGATAAGGGAAGAGTAGTAAACGAGGAGAGTAAGATGGAGGAGAGAAGGAGAATGAGGACTATAGGAGGAGGAGGAGGAGGAGGAGGAGGAGGAGGAGGAGGAGGAGGCTTATTGATGGATAGAGACATCTTACCCGTATACGACCCGCAAAGTTTAATGGGCAAAGTTTTGAGGTACAGCACAAGTTAAATCATTATGTTTCGCGCGGGGAGATGAGTCGAGGAGGAGGAGTAGGAGGGGAGTAGGAGGAGGAGAGTGTGACGTCATATGCTGAGGCAATGAAGGGAGGGACGGAGAGAAGTGGAGGCGAGGGCAAGGACACGAAACAAGGGTTGAAAGGGGACACCAAAACGGGACACTCTATAAAGGGGAGAGCAAGCAGACTAACCACGTAGAAATAGACCAACGAATAAGTACCTCTCTCCCCCCCTCCCTTTCCCTCTTCTCTAATCAAGGGTACAGTAAGAAGAGGCAGTGGGTTAGCGGTGAAGGTAGAGTGGTTAGTGGTGAGGGGGAAGGAAAGGCAGGAAGAGAGTAGAGTTGCATGGCGTAGGTTCGTTCTCCCTCTCTCCCTCCCTTACCCTCTTCTCTAATCAAGGGTACAGTAGGAAGAGGCAGTGGTTAGTGGTGAAGGTTAGTGGTTAGTGGTGAGGGGAAGGAAAGGCAGGAAGAGAGTAGAGTTGCATGGTGTAGGTTCGTTCTCCCTCTCTCTCCCTCTCTCCCTCCCTTTCCCTCTTCTCTAATCAAGGGTACAGTAGGAAGAGGCAGTGGTTGAGTGTTGAAGGTTAGTGGTTAGTGGTGAGGGGAAGGAAAGGCAGTTAAGAGAGGAGAGTTGCATGGTGTAGGTTCGTTCTCCCTCTCTACCTCCCTCTCTCTCCTCCTCTCCCTCCCCGACCTGCTTGCCTGCCTGCCTGACACGCCCCCTCACCCTAGGAGTGCCACATACCAACTGAGACAAGCCAGCTGGTCGTGGAGTCGTGGTCGTTTTCGCGGGAGCTTAATATTCGCGTATCAGTGGGGAGCGGGGGTTAAGGGGAGGAGGAGGGGTAGGGTGCCATGTCCCCGTGCCCCTGAAATTGACACTGGCCCCCATTCCCGCTCCGCAGTGCCGCCGCTCTTGCATGCTCGCTCAGGCACTGCAATGGTATCTAAATGTCCCCGTGTGGCCCTCAGCTCACCGCGAACCAGGCCGCTGCGTGAGTGATGTGGGGAAAGGGCACGGGAGTTTGAGGAGGAGCAGGAGGAGGAGCAAGAGGAGGAGGAGGAGGAGGAGGATAGGGAAGCGAGAGAAAGTTGTGACTGAAGGATGAGGAGGGTTAGAAGGATAGAAAGAGGAGACTGAGGAGGACGAAGAACATTCAGGAAGGGGAGGAGAAGGAGAAGAAGAAGGAGGAGGAGGAGGAGAAGGAGGAAAGGTACACCAGGAGGGAGGGATCAGAAGAGGAAAACGAAAAGTGAAGGAAGAGGAAGGGTTTAGGATCAAGAGAGTCGAGAGGGATTGGAAGAGAGGAGGAGAAGAAAGAGGAAGAAGAGGAGAAGGATAGGCAACATTAAACACGCACAGAATGGTAACAGTTAAAGAGGAGACAGAAGGAAGAATAAGAAGGAATGAAGCGAACCAGGTGTCAGAGGAGGAGGAGGAGGAGGAGGAGGAGGAGGAGGAGGAGGAGGAGGAGGAACAGACGGGAGAAGAATGAAGAGGAACTAAAGCACCGATACATAACCTTTAACACAAACAAACCAGCGAATATACATCTTTGCTTTCCTCCACCTCTCCTCTCTTCTTCACATCTCCCCCCTTCTCTTTTTTTCTTCTACAGCTCTTCATCATCACCCTCTCGAGTCTCTCTCTTCACAAATTCCTTTCTATCCTTTATTTCAACACTTCTCTCCTTCCGTTCCCTCCTCATTTTTCTCTTCCATGCGTTCCTACAAATAGCTGGACCTCGAAAAATCACATTAGTACCAGACAAAATATCACTTAATAGGGAACGAAAGACACCGCTTAACACAAACTAACCCAGTCCATCGCTACAGCACTAACATCATACCACCACACACAAGAGCAGGAGCAGAAGAAGAAGCAGACGCAATACCAGGAGCAGCAGGGACAAGGGCAGGATTAGGGGCTAGGCGGACGAGGAGGAAGAAGCTTTAGTTATGGAGGTGGTTGGGTAGGCTGATGGTAGGGAGGGGGATGAGTGGAGAGAAGAACAGGGAGAAGGAGAGAATTAAGAGAAGGGGAAGCGTTGGCGATGGGGAATGGGGTAGGGAGGGGAAAAAAGGGTGGAAGGAGGAGGAACGGAAAGAAGAAGAGAGGAGAGAAGAAGAGGGAGGAGGAGAGAAGAGAAGGACGTAGACAAGCAGAATCAGTGTAAGGATTAGCTTGGGTTAGCGAAGCGGACGAGGAGGAAGAAGCGCTGGCGATGGCGGGCGTTCAGCAAGTGGATGGTATAGGGAGAGGAGAAAAGGATGAAAGGGGAAGGAACGGAGAGAAGAAAAGGGAGAAGAGAGGAGAAGGACGGAGAAACGCAAAAACAGTGTGAGGATTAGCATGAGTTAAGGGTCTATTACACTGGGCAAATTTTCCGTGGATCTTCAGTCAAACCACGATTTCTGCTAGCGTGGTTTTCAATTGTTTCTTGTTATTGCTGCTGATGATGATGGTGAGTAATACCGTCGTCCTTCAGTGAAATCTACTGTTGCTTTGGAAGATCGTGGACACGTCAGAAAACCACGGAAATATGAGAACCACGCCAGCGGAAATCGTGGTTTGACTAAAGATCCACGGAAAATTTGCCCAGTGTAATATCCCCTTTAGCGAAGTGGACGACGAGGAGGAGGAGGAAGAGCTGGCCATGGCGGAAGGCGAATGACAGTGTTACCAGATCATCGTACTCAGAACCTCGTATTTTCCGTTTTTTGACCATTCACAATTGGCAAAAACATCAGTACTTCAATGACTAGGCAAGTTTAACAATAAATATAAAAGAATGTCGTTTTGGGTGACTCTGAAACTAGGAAAATACGAAATACTGAGCCTCGTCTCCACATCACATGCTCTCACTCTCCTCCTATCCTGGCACTCCCTCTCTCCATGTCAACACAAAACTCCTCGTTCTCTCCATGTTCCTCTCCCTTGCCATGAACCTTTCCCTCTCACCCTCTCCCTTGTGACCCCTTCTTTTCCTTTGACCGTTTCCTTCCCCTCTACTATGTTCCCCTTTTCCTCCTTTGACCGTTTCCTTCCCCTCTCCTATGTTCCCCTTTTTCTCCTTTGACCGTTTCCTTCCCCTCTCCTATGTTCCCCTTTTTCTCCTTTGACCGTTTCCTTCCCCTCTCCTATGTTCCCCTTTTTCTCCTTTGACCGTTTCCTTCCCCTCTCCCATGTTCCCCTTTTTCTCTTTGACCCCTCTTCCTTCCCCACTCCCTTACTCTCCCCTGGTAGCCTTGGCGATGGTAGGCGGACGGGTGGATGGTGGGGAGAGCGAGGCAGCCAGCGCAAAGGGGGGACTGGTGCAAGCGTGGGCAGGGCTGTGAATGACGTGAGGAATATCGCGAGAACGAGGCAGGAACGTTGGCATTAACTCGCCTCGCATAGGAAATAGGAAGCCCTGATTAGCAAGGCGGGAGAGGGAGCAGGAGGAGGAGGGTAGGAGGAGGAGTGAGGAGGAGGAACTGAATAAGAGAGAGGAACGAAGAGAGAATTAATAAGAGGGTAAGAGAAGGAAGGAACGGGAGAGGAGGAGGGAAAGGAGTGAGTGAGGTATTGCAGAATAAGAGGAAGAGGAAGCAAGAGAGTAGGAAAGGCGTAAAAGAAGGAAAAGGAAAGGGAGAAGGATACAGGATGGCAGAAGGAAGAGGAGGAGGAAAAGGAGGAGGAGGGAGAGGGAAAATAAGAATATGACGTAAAATAAAAGAAAATGAAAGGAAGATAAGGAGAGAGAGAGAGAGAGAGAGAGAGAGAGAGAGAGAGAGAGAGAGAGAGAGAGAGAGAGAGAGAGAGAGAGAGAGAGAGAGAGAGAGAGAGAGAGAGAGGTATGGGAGAAGAAGAAAAAAGCAAAGTGGAGAGAGGAAATGGAGAAGGAGGAGGAAGAGGAGGAGGAGAAGGAGGGGGCGGTGAAGGGATGTCGAGTGCAAAGAGAGAGAAAGAGGAAGGGGATAACAGGATGCAAGGAATGAAGGAGAGGAGAGGAAAGGAGGAGTTAAAAGAGGAGGAGGAGAAGAAGGAGAAGGAGGAAGAGAACATGAAGAGAAGTGCTTGGCATTTAGAAAGGAAAGGCAAAAGCACAAAAGGTGATTGATTGATTGATGGTTTATTGTTGCAAGTAAACAGACAGAAGGGAGGAAGCCAAGCAAACAACCAAGCAAGAAATCAAGCCAGGGCGAACAAACCAGGAAATCAATCTTGTGTTTAGGGCATCAGAACCCCCTACATTCCTTGACCATAAGCTCCATTAGACACCCATTCATGCACTGTCCGAAACCTGGCGTCATGCTCTCTTGCTTTTCCTTTGCATCCGCCTTCACCCTTAAGAGGAAGAGGAGGAGGAGAAGACAGAAGATGAGGAGTGGGAGGAGGAGGAGAGAGAGAAAAAAGTTGAGGGCGTAAGCAGGGTAGGAACTGAGGCAAGAGAGAGAGGTGTGGAAGAGAGCACAAGAACAATGGGATGTGAAGGAGGCAGGGTCAAGAGGAGGAGGAGGAGGAGGAGGAGGAGGAGGAGAGGGTAGGTGCAAGAAGGGAGAAGAGAGAGAGAGAGAGAGAGAAAGGGAAAAAGAGGCGTCAAGTGAAGTTTTAAGATAAGCTAAATGGAGAGAGAGAGAGAGAGAGAGAGAGAGAGAGAGAGAGAGAGAGAGAGAGAGAGAGAGAGAGAGAGAGAGAGAGAGAGAGAGAGAGAGAGAGAGAGAGAGAGAGAGAGAGAGAGAGAGAGAGAGAGAGAAAGAGAAAGAGAAAGGAGGAGGTGGAGGAGGAATGTGCGTGGGGGGAGGGTTTAATGAGGGTGTAGGAGGAGGAGGAGGAGGAGGGTGGTGGAGGCGGCGAAGGAGGCGGTGAGGGAGAGTGGTAGGCGGGTAGGTCGGTGAGTGGTCGGGGAATGGTCGGGGGCCTCAACAGACCTGCACAGTGCCAGTCTTGTCAGCGGGCCGGGGGAGTGCCACACTGTAATCTGGTCTGGGTTTCTCGAAGTGGCGTGGGAGAAAGAGAGAGAGAGAGGGAGGGAGACAGAGGAAGGGGAGGAGGGTAGAGAGAGAACCAGCGTTCCCGTCTACCCTTCCCCCTCCCTCGATAACACCTGCCCTTCACACCTGGCGAGGGAGCGACGGCAGTAATTGCATTTTTTCACCTACGTTTGCGCCAGTGTCTCCTGCAAGGGCGGTAAAGAAAATGGAGTGTGTGTGACTGTGTGTGTGACTGTGTGTGTGTGTGTGTGTGTGTGTGTGTGTGTGTGTGTCCCTCTCTCTCTCTCTCCTTCCCTCGCTCTCGAAGGCCGCAAAAGAAAACGAAGCCCAGAGAAAACGGTCGAGGATATCTGAAAGAACGTCCTTGGGATTGGGTTGAGCCACTTGAGATAAGGGCGAACATTTGTCTTATTTTTGTCTTCGTTTTCTGTGTTCCCCCGCACAATAAGCCGTCCGGGGAAGAGGCTGTATATAAAGGGCGGCGCGTTACTTGGCTCCCCGACCTGTCCTTCCTCCGACATTGTTACGCTGCGCTGATACGGGCGAAAGGAAAAGAAGGAAGAGATGGAGGATGGAAAGAAAGGTAGGAGGGAGAGGGAGAGGGATAGAGAAGGAGGAGGATAGAGAGGAAAAAAGAAGGAATGGAAGGTAGAAGGAAAAATAGTAAGGAAAGGGAGAGGGAGAGACAGTAAGGGAGAGAGAAGAAAGGAAAAGAGGGGATGGAGAATAGAAGGAAAGGTAGGAAGGAGAGGAAGAGGGAAGGAGAGAAAGAAAGGGGAGAATGAGGGTAAAGAATGGAAAAGGAAAGAAAGTATGGAAGAAAGAAGAAAAAAAGTACTAGAAGGGAAAGGGAGAGGGAGAGAGGAAGTAAGGGAGGGAGAAGAAGGAAAAGGGAGAGCATTAGGCAGAAAAAAGTGGGAGAAAAGAAGAGAGGGTGAAAGAGAATTGCTACTGGGAGGGACGGAATGAGGACGGAGGAAAAAAGAGAAAGGGAGGGAGAGGAGAAGAAAGAAAACTGCTGCAAGAAGGGAGTGAGGGAGAAAGGGAGGGATTTAGTGAGGAAACAAGCGTGAGAGGAAGGGAGAGAGAGAGAGAGAGAGAGAGAGAAAGAGAGAGAGAGAGTGAGAGAGAGAGAGAGAGAGAGAGAGAGAGAGAGAGAGAGAGAGAGAGAGAGAGAGAGAGAGAGAGAGAGAGAGAGAGAGAGGAGAAGAACTGAGAAAAAAAATGCTACTGGAAGGATGTAAAGAGAGAGAGAGAGAGAGAGAGAGAGAGAGAGAGAGAGAGAGAGAGAGAGAGAGAGAGAGAGAGAGAGAGAGAGAGAGAGAGAGAGAGAGAGAGAGAGAGAGAGAAAAAAAGTTGAAGGAAGGAAGGAGGGAGGAAGGGAAGAAGGATGTTAAAGGGGTTGGAGAGAGAGAGAGAGAGAGAGAGAGAGAGAGAGAGAGAGAGAGAGAGAGAGAGAGAGAGAGAGAGAGAGAGAGAGAGAGAGAGAGAGAGAGAGAGAGAGAGAGAGAGAGAGAGCATTGTCGGAGGCAGGCTAACAGCGAGGTAAACGTCCCTGGCAAATGTTTATGCAGATTGTTGTCCGTGTTTGCTTTTACAAGAGCAGATTTGGCGAGTGATGGACGGGCGGACAGGCACGGACGGACACGGACAAACACGGACGGACACGAATAAACACACACAAACACGCACTTTTTACTGACGTTGCCTCCTATACTGCAAAAAGAATATAGAAACAATAAAACAGACACAAACACAAACACAGACACAAGGACACAAACAAATACGTACACAAAGAAAAACTTACACACAGACACGAAAGACAAAAAAATACACATACATGAACAGACACAAACAGAAAAACAAGCACAAACAAAACAAACACAAAACACATACCCCAAAACCCCCCCCTCCCCAAAACACATACCCCACAAAAAACATCCAAAGTCACATACCCTTATAGTCACACACACACACACACACACACACACACACACACACACACACCAATATACATTCACAAACTCAACCTTTTCTTCAACTCATCCACCCAACTTACCTCTTACTTTTGCACACCACACCTGTCCTGTCTCTCTCTCCTTCCGTGCACCTGTCTCACCTCCTCTCACCTCATCCATTCCTCCACGGCTAATCACCCTAATCATCCCCCTAATCATCACTTCGAGGACTCCCCCCCCCTGCCCCTCCTCTCCAGTACCTCGTCCCATCGTAGTGGCGTGGGTCATGGCACTGCGACTCACTGTATTGTACTTGCGTGGGTAAAGAAGATGATGGGGAGGAAAGAAAGGTAAAAGTGTGGTTATCATGTTGAGGTCAGTGACTTCTTTCGTGAGGGTTCCAAGGCGTTTTAGCTGGTGGTGGTGGTGGTGGTGAGGGTCGTGGTGGTCGTGGGTAGGAGGTTCGGGTTGTTCGTGTCACACTGAAGGGAAGGGAGGGGGCTCGTGAGCGTGATTATGGCTTTCTTGTATTACTTTGTCAGGTGTACATATAATTTGAAGAACCCTAATACACGGAGACGAACATACTTACACTGACACGAACAGAAACAGTCAGTGAGCGTCGAACTGATTCATGACAAGATCCAGAGATATAACTTATTCTAAATAGTAATGTCCATTCTCTTGCCTAGTCTTTCTTTACATTTCCATGACACTGAAGGGTAAAAATCATAGACACGGGGCGTATCAATTAGAATCGATGACTTTATAGGTCTATATTATAAGACACTTTCGCTTCTCACATCAGCTATTTCTAAAGGTCAAAGATGGGATCAGTCGAGTTCAAATGAGTGTCTTTTTAGGTTCATGGTACAGAGGAAGGGTCACACTACCACCAGGGTCATAAAACTACTCCGGGAAACGCCCCAAACTCCTACGAAAGCCCTGTCAAATATGTGAACTTGAACATCAGCTATTTCTAAAGGTCAAAGAGAGGATCAGTCGACTTCTAATGAGTGTCTTTTTAGGTTCATGGTACAGTGGAAGGGTCAAACTACCACCAGGGTCATAAAACTACTCTGGGAAACGCCCCAAACTCCTACGAAAGCCCTGTCAAATATGTGAACTTGAACATCAGCTATTTCTAAAGGTCAAAGATGGGATTAGTCGAGCTCTAATGAGTGTCTTTTTAGGTTCATGGTACAGTGGAAGGGTCAAACTACCACCAGGGTCATAAAACTACTCTGGGAAACGCCCCAAACTCCTACGAAAGCCCAGTCAAATATGTGAACTTGGGCGCCGAAATGTTTAAAAATACGTCCCTGTACAGTGAACCATTGATCTTAGGTTGGTGAAGGTGATTAGGATTGGTGATGGTAGCAGAAGGTTGTTTGTGGCACCTTAGATAGTTGGTGACGTGGCTGTAACTGAAGGTGAGAGAGGGGTGTGTTAAGTCACTTTCTAGGGTTAGTGAGGGTGACTCAGATCCTTCCGTCACGCAGCGGTCGTTATATAAAAGTTGTGTTTGGATTTGTCTATTCCACTCATTGGACTCGACACGCACCGAGCAGGGAGGTCAAACACGCTTATTTTTTTTTTTCTCTCTCTCTCTCTCTCTCTCTCTCTCTCTCTCCCCGTCACCCTCATATCCAAGTCTCACGCTTTTATTTTCCCTCACACACACAAGGCGGACAAACGCCTCTCCTTTTCCTTAGCGGCAACACCCCCGTCACGTCAGTCTTGTGTTGGTATGCATTAACTCCTCCCCACGGGGCTCGAAGTCGGGGGAGCAGGGAAGCGGCAACACACCTTTCCACCACTGCGTCACTCCGCTACCCACACGCTGTTTCTGTATGTGGAAGAACGCCAATAACAACAACAACAGCTAGCATACACTCAAACTCCATGTATATGTTTATTTAGCTTCTTGTCCCTATTTGTAGTATATAGATGTTGCTTATCACTATTTTAACCACTACTTCTTTTTGTGGAGTAAGAAAAAATGATCGGGTACGGGTAGAATATATCGTCAGAGCTCTTTGCATGTGTTTATTTGGCTAAGTGATCTTCCGTGCTCTCGTTTGTAGTATATAGGTGTCTGGTATCACTGTTTCGCCAACTTTGTTTCTGTATTTAGAATGAGGAGGAAAAAAATGTTGGCAGGGGGAAGTCCTCGTGTGTATATAAGTGGTTGTCTTTTCTCTCGCGTGTGAAGTAGATGTCTGGTTTCACTGTTCCACCCATATAAGTTTTTTTCTTCGTTTGCGTAAAGTAATAAAAAAATGGAAAAAAAGCAATGTGACTCCTTGTAACTCTTATTTTACTCATTATTATTTTTTTATTTTTCAGTAGGGTTTGTTTATATTTTTTAACATTAACTTTATAAAAAGTTTCCCGCATCAGCAGCTTTCCCCTCTTCAAACGCCATTACGTCGACAAATGCCATTACGTGACGATGTTCAATTAGGGAAAGACACACGGCTCGCCCTCCGCAGTGGTTGGGCATTAGCATAATCGCCGGAGTCACACCAAATCGTCAACGTGCGGGAAGAAAACATTGCCTGAGAGATAACTGAAGAAAAGTATAATGCTCGCTTTTGTACCACCATTATTAAGGTGTTTCCAAGTGTTGACGAAAAGTATAATGCTTGATTTCACACTGTCATTATTTCAAGGTGTTTCAAAGCTCATCTAACTTTGATTATCTGTTGTGAGTAGCGTTGTGAAAGAAACTAGAGAGGACCCCGTGCCGTGTAAGAAAATAACAATGGTTGAGAAATAGATAGTTGACGAAGACTAAGGCTCATTGTCATTATTTCAAGGTGTTTCCAAGCTCATCTAACTTTGAGTATTATCTGCTGTGAGTAGCGTTGTGAAAGAAGCTAGAGAGGACCCTGTGCCGTGTAAGAAAATAATAATGGTTGAGAAATACATATAGCTGACGAAGACTTAAGGTTCATTGTCATTATTTCAAGGTGTTTCCAAGCGTATTTAACATTGATTTGCTGTTGCGAGGAATGAAAGCAACTAGAAAGGATTAGGTCCATATTTATTAACGTATCGGACTCCTATTACGACTATTTTCAAAGACCACTGAGAAGATTGACTGGGATTTCTGTGGTGCTTTTCCTGCTCACGATGCAAAAGTCAGAGAGAGAGAGAGAGAGAGAGAGAGAGAGAGAGAGAGAGAGAGAGAGAGAGAGAGAGAGAGAGAGAGAGAGAGAGAGAGAGAGAGAGAGAGAGAATGAGAAAGAATGAGAAAGAATGGGAGTGAATAAGAGAATGGGAATGAATGAGAGAATGGGAATGAATGAGAGAATGGGAATGAATGAGAGAATGGGAATGAATGAGAGAATGGGAATGAATGAGAGAATGGGAATGAATGAGAGAATGGGAATGAATGAGAGAATGGGAATGAATGAGAGAATGGGAATGAATGAGAGAATGGGAATGAATGAGAGAATGGGAATGAATGAGAGAATGGGAATGAATGAGAGAATGGGAATGAATGAGAGAATGGGAATGAATGAGAAAATGGGAATGAATGAGAAAATGGGAATGAATGAGAGAATGGGAATGAATGAGAGAATGGGAATGAATGAGAGAATGGGAATGAATGAGAAAATGGGAATGAATGAGAAAATGGGAATGAATGAGAAAATGGGAATGAATCACAGAATAGTCAATGAAAACTCCAAGAACTTATACGAAAGGCTTTTTTAAACTGGGTAATTGAGGCGTCGATATGTTTAGGAATACGGGTTTTAGTGCCGTGTGGACTATATTGGTTAAGAGAAAGCTGATGAAGAAGAATAAGGCTCACTATTGAAACCACTGCCACTGTTGAAAGGGGTTCCCAAGTGTGTGCAGCCTGGATAGATTTGATGCCGTGAGTAGTGTATAATGAAGGTAACTAAGATGTGCAAGACTATATTGGTTAAGAGAAAGCTGGTGAAGAAGAAGAATGCTCACTATCGAAACCACTGCCACTGTTCAAAGGGGTTCCCAAGTGTGTGTTGCCTAGATAGATTTGATGTAACTAAAAAGGACTCGGTGCAGAATATAGTACTGTTTAATAGCATATCATTTTCAGTAGTTCATGATTTCTTTGGACATTTCCCTTTTTTTTTGTGTGTGTGTGTAGGGAGCGTGTTACGGCAGGGCACTTTCTTTCCTCCCTTTCTCCCGTCTCATTTTCCCGTAGAATTGAAAATGAATTATAAGCTTTTCTCACCGCTTTGGCAATAGTTTAGAATTTCTTTGGACATTTCCCTTTTGTTTTTTTGTAGGGAGCGTGTTACGGGCACTTTCTTTCCTCTGTTTCTCCCGTCTCATTTTCCCGTAGAATTGAAAATGAATTATAAGCTTTTCTCACCGCTTTGGCAATAGTTTAGAATTTCCTTGGACATTTCCTTTTTTTTTTTTTTGAGGGAGCGTGTTACGGGCACTTTCTTTCCTCCGTTTCTCCTGTCTCATTTTCCCGTAGAATTGAAAATAAATTATGATATTTTCTCACCGCTTTGGCAATAGTTTATAATTTCTTTGGACATTTCCCTTTTCTTTCTGAGTGGTATGAGCAGCTATGTTACGGGCACTTTCTTTCCCCGATTTCTGTCTCCATTTCCCGCAGGATTAAATATGAATTGTTAACTCTTTCCGCCGCTTTAGCAATTTCCGGGAGAGGTAAAAATATATATACAAAAAAATAAATAAGAAAACCTGCCGAGCGTACGTCCAGGCGTGGCGTGTATAACTAACGACTTAAACACCACGTGCGCGACTTATGAAACAATTACCGCGGAAAAAGGGGGAGAGGGAGGAGAATTACCCGTCCACACGCCCCACCAGGTGACCCAACGCTGTGTAGAAAGAGCGAAAGGAATTCAACATAATTATAAAAAAATGAGACGGCTTTTATACTCCTTATTCAACGATATATTTAAGAGACAGAACTTTGAGACTCCTTATATGCAACATTTTGTACACACATTTGCTAGGAAACCGTGTAAGTGAACTCTTTAAGCTTTCTATATTAAGACTTATAGGTCGGTATTATAAAACTCTTTTGGTTCTCACATCAGCTATTTCTAAAGGTCAATGAAAAGGGTCAGTCGGGTTCTAATGAGCGTTTCTTTAGGTTCACGGTACAGAAGAATGGTCAAACTACCACCAGGGTCATAAAACTACTACTGGAAATGCCCAAAACTCCTTCGAAAGCATTTGCTAGGAATCCGTATATATGAACTCTTTTTAAGATTTCAATTTTAAGACATTTATGGCTTCGAGTGCATTGATGTATTGAGGGAGTCTTTTTCTTATTCAATTCACTGTCATACTCTCCTTCCTTGCAACGGGAAAGAAAACGACAGCCACATAATAATTCCCTAAAGCCGTTTGCAATTTTTGGAACGCGTCTGTCTGCTTATAGCCTTCGTTTTTTCTGTCTAGCTGCCTGTGTCTGTCTGCATATCTATCTATCTGTCTGTCTGTGCGTCTATCTGTCTGTGCAAACCAGCCGCAGTCAGTTCATTTGTCTGTAATCTCTTATCTCGTCAGCCCAGTCCTCTGCTGCAACCCTCGCCAAATCCTCTCTCCTTTCCTTCCTCCTTCCTTCCTTTCCTCTTCTCCTGTTTCACGTCTTTCTCCCTCTGCCTTCCGTCTTTCCATTCCTTTTTCCTCCTCTGCCTCCCCCCCCTCTCCCCAACCCCCACACTCCTTGCCAAATCCTCAACATTCCTCCTCTATCCCTCCCTTCCCCCTTCCTTTACTTCGTTCTCTCTCTCCTTCCATTCTGTTTTTCCATTCTTTCTTCCTTCTTTCCTTGCCAAATCAGTAACATTCCTCCTCTCTCCTTTCCATCTCCCTTCCTTTACTTCGTTCTCTCTCCTTCCATTCTGTTTTTCCATTCTTTTTTTCCTTCTTTCCTTGGCAAATCCTCAACATTCCTCCTCTCTCCTTTCCATCTCCCTTCCTTCACTTCGTTCTCTCTCTCCTTCCATTCTGTTTTTCCATTCTTTTTTTCCTTCTTTCCTTGGCAAATCAGTAACATTCCTACACTCTCCTTTCTTACTCTGCTCCCTCCTTTTCTTTCTTCTTTTCCTCCTCCTTTTCAATATTCCTTACCTGTTTTCTCTCCTTCCTTCCTCCTAAATTGTCCCTCTAATTTTCCTGTCTCCCTTCCTTCCTCCCTTCATGTTTCCATTCATTCATTCATGCATTCTTCGTTCGTTTTTTCTTACAGTCTTTCTTTTTCATCTCCTTCCTGGCAAAGAAGAGTAAAAAAGTCTTTCCTTCAGTCATCCATTCTGTCCTCTCTTCTTCGGTCAAGGAGATGAAGGATGAAAAAGAAGAGAAAAAGATGAATGAATGGGAGGGGAGAATGAAGGAAAGGAAGGAAAAAGGTGGTGTAATTTCATTCATTCTATTTTCTCTTCCTTCCCTCTATTCTTCTTTTGCTCAAGGAGATGAAGGGTGAAGGAGAAGGAAAGGAGGAAGGACTGAGAGGAAGAAAAAGAGAAAAGAGGAAGGAAAAAAGCGTGTGAGATCATTCATTCCGTTTTGTCTTCCTTCTCTTTCTTCTCTTTTCTTTTTTATTGTTCGCTCAAGGAGATGAAAAATAGAAACAAGAGGGAAAAGAGGAAAGAATAGAAAACGGAAAGAAAAAAAAGAGTGATACCATTGTACATTCCTTTCCTACTTTCATCTTTCCTTATAATATTCTCTTCTTTTCTTTTTTTTACTTCGTCCAAGGAGATGAAAGATAGAAACAAGAGGGAAAAGAGAAAAGAATAGAAAACGGAAAGAAAAATGAGTGATACCATTGTACATTCCTTTCCTACTTTCATCCTTCCTTATATTCTCTTCTCTCTTTTTTTAGTTCGTCCAAGAAGATGAAAAATAGAAACAAGAGGAAAAAAGAAAAGAATAGGAAAGGAAAGGAGAAAAGTGTGATACCATTGTACATACTTTATTCCTTTCCTTCTTTCATCTTTCCTTAAATTCTCTTCTCTTTTTTTGAGTTCGTCCAAGAAGATGAAAGATATAAACAAGAGGAAAAAAGAAAAGAATAGGAAAGGAAAGGAGAAAAGTGTGTGATACCATTGTACATTCCTTTCATTCTTTCATCCTTCCTTAAACTTTCTTCTCTTCTCTCTCTTTTTTAGTTCGTCCAAGGAGATGAAAGATAAAAACGAAGGAAAAGAGGAAAGAATAAAAAAAGGAAAGGAAAATAAAAGTGTGATACCATTGTACATTCCTTTCATTCTTTCATCCTTCCTTAAAATCCCTTCTCTTCTTTTTTTGGGGGGGCTCGTCCAAGGAGATGAAAGATAAAAAAAAAAACGAGGGAAAAGAGTAAAGAATAGAAAAGGGAAAGGAAAAAAAGGGCGTGATACCATTGTACTTTCCTTTCATTCTTTCATCCTTTCTTAAACTCTTCTACACATTGGCCGAGGAGATAAAGGATAAAAGACAAGGAGGGAAAAATGAGGAAAGAATGGAGGCCTCGGGAGGGAGGGGAAAAAAGGAGGGAGGGAAAGAAGGAGGAGGAAGGGGGGAAGAGGGAGGAACCATCATGCCATCCTCCTCATTGATTTTCTTCCTCACTCACAGGCCAAACGGAAAAGCTTAAAGATGAAACCTCTCCTCTCTGTCCTCTCGTCTCGCTTTCAATAAATTTTCGCCCGGAGCCTCGTCCCAAAAGCTCTCGTTCGTGAGTGTTTGGAGGGCGGCCAAGACAGAACGAAGGGACAGAGAAAGCGTCACATCATTTTAACGCCATTAGCACACAGAAGGAAGTTACCGAGTGCTTTTTATTGTAGAGATTAGAAGAAAATAAGAAAACCGGTCTGGTGGTGAAGGAACATATATCTAAAGAAAAAACAAGGATTAAAGGGAAAAGAGAAAACTACATCTTTTAAAACCATTAGCACACAGAAGGAAGTTACCGAGTGCTCTTTTGTAATAGAGATCGGAAGAAAATAAAAAAACCGGTCTGGTGTGAAGGCATATGTAAGTACCTAAAAAAATAACGGAAAATAAAGGGAAAAGAGAAATTTACATCTTTTAAAACCATTACCACAAAGAAGGAACTTACCGAGTGCTTTTTTATAATAGAGATCGGAAGAAAATAAGAAAACCGGCCTGGTGTGAAGGCATATGTAAGTACCTAAAAAAATAACGGAGAATAAAGGGAAAAGAGAAAACTACTTCTTTTAAAACCATTAGCACAGAGAAGGAAGCTATTACCGAGTGCTTTATACAGTAGAGATTAGAAGAAAATAAGAAAACCGGTCTGATAGTAAAGGAATATGTGTACCTAAAAAAAGAGGTTAGAGGAAATAGAGAGAAGAGCGATGCATCTTTTTTATTGCATTGTTACAAAGAAGTAAGGTTCCGAGTGCTTTTTAATATAATAGAGATTAAGAATTAAGGAAACTGGCTTAAGGGTAAAATAGGGAGTGTCTAAAGATAATTAGAAAAATAAACGGTCGTTAAACTTGTAAATAACACTAACAATGAATCCTGAAGCACTCTGATAATGATAGGAGAAATATAGATTGAAAGAAATAGATATATTAGAATTGATAGAAATTGCAAATAGATGGTTAAACAGGATCAATACGAGGCAACTTTTTTTCTCAGTCTTTTTTCTTTTGTTTTCTGCTCATATAGTTTGCATTTGTTTACTCAGTGGCTTGAAGGCGTAACGTTGAAATTTTGCTCCTTATAGTGAACTACTCGTTTGTAATGTATTAAAGTATCGTACCGTATGAATCCAAGTAGCAACGAAAAAAAAATACGGAAGAAAAGAAAAGAAAAATACAAGAGAGAAGAAAGTGAAGGCGAAGGAGGTGGGTGGAGGAGAAAAAAAAATAAAAAAAGGAGAAGAAAGGTCGGAAAAGAAAGAAAAGTCGAGAGGGAAAAGAAAAAAAAGGAAAAATAATAAGAACATAAAATAATAACCTGAAAACGATGCAAAACCAAACAGCATCGGAAACGAGAAGCGAGAAAAGGAAGAAGAAACTCAACAGGGAGAGAACAACAAATTTATGGACCGAACCGCAACTCCCACGTGAACTGTATTTTTCCTCTTCCTCTTTCTCTTCTTCCGACCGTTCCTGCGAGTGCTTCCTTCCTCCTCGTCTTCCTTGTCCTCTTCCTCTCTCCATAATTACCTCAGGAGAACAATTATGGATATTAACTGCTAGGGTAATATTGCCACCTGGTAATTACCTTGATGGGTCGTGGAAACACCTCTACTGTAATGCAAGTAATAGTAGAGGTAATAATAATGATGATGATGATAACGGTAATAGTGATGTAAAGAAGGATGTAAAAGAAGAAAGGAGAAGAACAATAGGAAAGAAGGAAATGAAGAATAAGAGGAAATAAGAAAAAAGAAAGGAGATGCAGAATAAGAAAATAAGAAAAATGAAAAAAAGAAAGGAGAACAATAGGAGAGAAGAATATCAAGAACAAGAGAAGATAAAAAAGGAGAAAACAAGAAAAGTGAGGAACGGAAAAAGCAGGAAAGAAGAACAATAACAGGAAAGAAGAAAATGCAGAACAAGAGAAAATAAGAAAAAAAGAAACAAGAAAAGGGAGGAAGGGAAAAAGCAAGAGCTAGAGAAGAAAAAAACAACAGCAATACGAAACGGATAAGTAAAAAAAGAAGAAAGAAGAAGAACAACAAGAAAGAAGAAAATGCAGAACAAGAGAAAATAAGAAAAAAAGAAACAAGAAAAGGGAGGAAGGGAAAAAGCAAGAGCAAATGAAGGAAAATATACAATACGAAGATTTTGCTTGGCTCGTTTTCACCTTAAAGTTTCCATGCAATAAATATTTCCCCCACACACACGTCACTTATCGAGACAAAAAAAAAGCTTAAAACAGACGGTCAGATAGAAATAATAGATGAAACTTTTTGCCGTATATGAAACAAACATTACCTTCTTTCTATCGTTTTCTTTCCTTCCATTCTTGTCCTATGCTGTCTTTTCTCTTCTCTTCCCTCCCTTTCCTTTCCTTTCGTTTCCTTTCCTGTCGTTTCCCTTCATTACTATCTCCTTTTCCCTCCTTGTCTTTCCTTTCCTTTCCTTTTCTTTCCTTTCCTTGCTGCCCTTTCCTTCTCTTTCCCTTCTTTGCCCTTCCTTCTCCTTCCCTTCGTAATGAGAACTACAAATGCTAACACAAACACAACAAACAACTCAGTCTTTCCCTCAACTATTACGTAAACAACATTAGGGCGTGAGTAATGATGAAACGAGAGATCAGAGATAAGGAGAGAGGGAGGAAGGGAACAAAAAGAAAGGAAATGGAAGGGGTGGGAAGGGAAGGGAATGGAAAGGAAAGAAAGGGAAAGGAACGGAAAGGAAAGGGCAGGAAAGGAAAGGAAAGACAAGGAGGGAAAGGGAAGTGGTTGTGAAGGGAAATGACAGGAAAGACAACGAAAGGAAAGGAAAGGGAGAAAAGAGAAAAGGAAGCATAGGACAGGACTGGAAGGAAAGAAAATGAAAGGAAAGGAAAGGTAAGGTATGCGTAGATAAGGAAAGGGAAGGAAAAAGATGGAAAGGGTAAGGATAGAAAGGGAAAAGGGAGGTTTGAGGGTGATGAGGTATGAGAGGAGGAGGAGGAGGAGGAGGAATGGGAGGAAACCTGAATCTAAGGGAAGGGCGTGAGGGAAAACCAGTCTCTTGGCACTATTATCGTGTGTGTGTGTGTGTGTGTGTGTGTGTGTGTGTGTGTGTGTGTGAATCATGGAGTATGTATGTAAATTTCCTGTTTTTTATGTGTTAGAGAGAGAGAGAGAGAGAGAGAGAGAACGTTATATCTCACCGTTATTAATTTACTAGGTAGCTTCGTATTAATCTCTCTCTCTCTCTCTCTCTCTCTCTCTCTCTTAAACCCATGGCACATTTACTACTACACTCCCCCCTTAACGCCTCCCCCTTCCCCCTTACACCCCCTCCTCAAGCATTTACTCATAGCACTACACAAAAAACCTGGGCATGAAAGGGGAGACGCGTGTATTTTCCTGCGCCTCGGTTTTTGCATCAGGGCCCTCCTCTCCTCTCCACCCACCCTCCGCCCTGGCGCACTTTATGGGGTGTGTTTATGGCATTGCAGGGCGACGCGAGGCTCTAGTATGTAGGATGTGCGAGTATGTGTTTGTGTGCTGGAAAATGTTTGTGGAGGGGGGGAGAGATGTGGGGGTGTTTGTTTGGGAGGTTGTGTTTGTGTGTGTGTAGGAGGGGGGAAGCTGTGTGGGGAGGGGTTGGGTTCGTGTGTGTGTGTGTGTGTGTGTTTAATTATCATATAGTTTCCCTTATCCCACTCTCCAATCTCCTTCTCGCATGTTTTCCTCCACATTTCTCGTCCTCCCTCCCTCCTTTCCTCCTTCCTCCATTCCCTCCCTCCAACCTTACTGCTCTTTCTACGAGTATATTGCCCGTTCGTCGCTTTAATTTTCAGCCCATTTCTGTCTCGTTTGAAATTATTATTATTATTATTATTATTATTATTGTTATTATTATTATTATTATTATTATTATTATTATTATTATTATTATTATTATTATTATTATTATTATTATTATTAGTGTAGTAGTAGTAGTAGTAGTAGAAGTAGTAGTAATAATACATATGCAGCTTTATTGCTTTAATTGCCACTAAATAACAATAATAATAACAGTAACAGCACACACACACACACACACACACACACACACACACACACACACACACACACACACACACAAAGCCTTGTAGGTCGCGGCATAACAGACATTCAGACAGACAGACGGGCAGCCTCGCAGACTTCCTGACGACTCGGGGGATGCCGGGCAGACAAGGGGGCGCCGGGGGGCAGTCTGCGGTGAAGAGGAGGCTGGGGGAGGGGGGGGGGAGGGGGCTGAGAAGGAAGTGAGAGAGGAGAAAGGAGTAGGAGAGGAAAGGGCTAGGAAAGGAAGGGCAGGGGAAGGAGGGAAGAGCAGGAGAGATGATAAGGGGAAGGAATGTGGCTGGAGAAGAGGATGGAAAGGAAAGGAAGTTAAGAGGGTAAGGAGGAGATGGAAGGAGGAGGACAACTATAGGAAGGGGACGGAGGGAAGGAAAGTTGGAGAGAAGTGGTACGGGGAGGGATAGAGGTAGGTGGAGGAAGGGAAGGAGGAGGGGAAAGTTGGAAGGGAGTGGCAAGGAAGAGGAGGAGGAGGGAAGAAGTTGGAGAGGATGCGGATGATGGGAGAGAGGAGGGGAGCGTGGTAGCGGTAAGAGAGGGCGGGATAGCGGGAGAGTGAGGGGAATGAGCGTGGTAGTGGAGGAGGGAGAGAAGGGAGGGAGAGAGGGGAAGGGTCCAAGTGAGAGGAAGTGAGAGAGGTAATGATGTGAATGAGGAAAAAGCAAGGAAGGAAGGAGGAGGACGTGAGGAGAGAAAGAGCCCAGTAAAGAGTAAGAGTTAGGAAGGAAGAAGGAACAGGGAGGGAGGGGGATGGTGGCTGGAGGCTGGCACGAGAGAGAGAGAGAGGGAGGAAAAGAGAGGAGGAGGAGGAGGGGAAGGAAATATGTGTATGTGTTTGAGGGAAGGAATAGAGAAATGGGTGACAGAGATAGTGTGATACATGGGTGAAGGGGGAGGTAGAAAGTGACACATATTATGGAAATGTCCCCGCGTTTTCTTTTATTTCTCTCATTCCTGTTCTTTCTTTCGTCTTGGACTGAGAGGAAGAAAAAAATACGGTGAAAGGATGCGAGGTATTTTTTTAGTCTTCATTTTTTTTGGCGTTGTGATATAAGAAGAGGAAGGAAAAAAATAATGCTATGAGGGGAATTTTGATTGTTTTTTCTTGTTTTGTGAAAGGTTATTATTATTTCTTTTGTTGAATGGGTCACTAAATCTTTCTCGTGTATTCATATTTGTGTGTAATAATCTGAATATATTTGTTTTAGGAATTGCTCTCTCTCTCTCTCTCTCTCTCTCTCTCTCTCTAATATAAACAAAATTTTCAAGGCGTCACATAATTCTTTCCTGATTATACTTAACATTTCTCAGCGAAGACCTCTTACATCTCCCTCCCCTCTCCTCCCCTCCCCTTCCTCTCCTCTCTTACCTCCCCCTCATCTCCTCTCCTTTCTTCCCTCCCTTCTCTTTTCTTCCTTCTACACACTTACCTTTTGAACCTCCCTTTCTTCCCACTACCCCTGCTCTTCCCTTTCCCTCTATCTCCATCTCTATCTCTATCCAATCTTTCCTCAATTCCCTCACCTTCTTTTCCTCGCTAACCTCCATTTCTTGCCTCCATTCCTCTCTTTCCACTATTCTTTCTCCTCTTCATCTTCTTTTCATATTTCATCTCTTCCTTTCACTCCCCTTCCTCTTCACCCTCCATTCCTTCTTCTCCCCCCCCCTTCCCCCCTCTCCCCATCACCCTTCGCCGCCGCCTCCTCATCGTACTCCTCCATCAGTCCAAATCCCTCATCCCCTCCCGAGTTTTCCTTCCCTCATCTCCCTCTGTTCCCTCCTTCTGCCTCCTCTTCCTCCTCCTCCAACGACGACGAAGACTCCTCCTCCTCTCTTTCCTATCCTTCACGTTCCTCCTGATCTCTCCTTCCTTCATTTCCCTGCTTTCCTCCTCCTCCTCCTCCTCCTCCTCCTCCTCCTTCTCCTCCTCCTCCCTTTTCCATCTTCCTTCCCATCCTTTTTCGGCCTATCCTTCCTTTATCTCCCTTTATCCCCCCAATCCTCTTCCTGCACCACCAGCACCTCCTTCTTCCCTCCTCCTTCCTCCCCTCCCTCCTTCTCTCCCTCCCACCACAGCTTACCAACGACGGGGGAATTTTTCGCTGAACCCCCTCCCCCATTATCCCTCCCCCCCCACGCCGCCGCCGCCGCCACCGCCTGTCTTGCTTAATATTTATCAGCGCGCCGCCGCGAATATTGGCTCCAGGACGAGACGCGAGGCCGTGAAGTCGTGGTGCGCGGAACCCCGACGCCGCACCGCTGACGTCACACGGACCCGACCGAGGCGGGGCCGACCAGGCGGGGAGGCAGGGAGTCGGAGAGCCAGAGATCCTTTTTTCCTTTTTTTTTTTTCTGTAGTTTGCTTTGTCGTTTCTTTTATGGGTTGTATGGTTCAAGTTTTCTTTTTCTCCAATGGGTTTCGTAGTATGTGTTTTCCTTATTTTTTTTCTTTGAAGTTTGTGGTTCTTGTGTTATTTTTAATGGCATGAATAGTTCGTGTGTTGTTTTTGGTAATGGTTGGTTGGCTTTTGTCTTGTGATTTTCTTTTGTGTGTGTGTTTGGAAATCTGTTATTTTTTTCCTGTATCCGTTTTTAAGGCGTGGTCAGCTACCTAAAGTTCATAATGTAATGTATATATATAGATTTATTTTTTATTAACCGGGTATTTCCTCATTTGGCTCTTTTATAACACTGACCTATTACAATTCTCATATCCTTAAAATACTGCAACACTACTTTTCTCTGATTTATATTTTTCTACTCTTTCATCTCTTAATTAATCTTTCCTCTTCATTTTTACGTCATATTTTTAGCTCCATTACTCAGGCCCGCCCTCATGACTTGGTTTTATTATTATTCATTGTAATCAGTCTGAACGGCTTTATCGCGCTCGTAACATGCACAGAGATAAGCCACCCGTCCGCTGCATCACGGGACGACCGGCCAGGGCGCGTGCGTGGGGCGGGGGAGGGGGAGGGGGCTGTGTGTGGGTGTGTGTGTGTGTGTGTGTGTGTGTGTGTGTGTGTGTGTGTGTGTGTGTGTGTGGTGCTCAGCCAAGGTCTCTCATAAGGAAGACGTTGCTGTGGTGTCTCGAAGGGCAGTCCACTCAGGGTCAGATCCTTCATTCACTTTGACGTGCAGCTTCAGGGATGCTTACGTCACGAACAGTATTAGCAGCAACAACAACAACAACAACAATTAACAAAATCACAGCTTATGATACTACTACTACTTTTTCTACTACTACTTTTACTATTGCTTCTACTTCTTCTAGTACAACAGTTTTCACTTTCTACTACTACTACTACTACTACTACTACTACTACTACTACTGTGACTACGAATACAATAATACAAATGATAATAATAATAATAATAATAATAATAATAATAATAATAATAATAATAATAATAATAATAATAATAATAATGTATTCATATATTTGAAAGCCACCTCGTGTACACTAAATTATGGGGTATACATTTCCACGATTTTTTCCGCCTCGCTCCAAATACAGTCATGATTTTTGTGCCCAAGTTTAACATGCTGAAAAAAAAGTAAAGTAATGCGTGAGAGTTGTCAGTATTTTTTTTTTCACTTAAATATCAGTCCGATCTTCGTAATGTTGTCAAGAATAGTCAGCTGGTTCGCTTTGTTATATATAATTCAAACTAGATTTTTTTTGTCATCCTAGTAAGTAAAAGTGCTTAGAGTTCGTTGGTCATTTTTATTGTTTATCAATTTTTATTTTTATATCTTGGTTATATGATATTTTACTTCATGTGTGTGTTTGTTGATTCTTATGTTCATTTATTTTTTTCTATATTCGCTTGCCATTCCCTATATTTACCGGCCTCTTACAGACTCCTTTTGTTCTAATGTTTACGTAATATTTTTTTGTTTATTTTGGATGGCGACGACGCTTCATCTTTTTCTACAATCAAGAGAAAAAAAAGGCTAAACGGAGAGATAGTCTTAGGTCACTGATCATCTTGGCCAAAAAAAAAAAGAAACTAGGTCAAGGCGGAGAGAGAGAGAGAGAGAAAGGGTCTATTAGTTTAAAGGGGAAGACGATGAAGATGACGATCGTGATGAGTGAAAGTGATGAAGGGAAATGGAACAGGCGGAGAGAGAGAGAGAGAGAGAGAGTGTATATGAGTGTATCGCCTGAGTTAGTGTTCTGGTAATGGCGTCTGGATGGTGACGTGAAACTTGGAATGCTGTTGATATTGAGGGAGGAGGAGGAGGAGGAGGAGGAGGAGGAGGAGGAGGAGGAGGAGGAGGAGGAGGAGTAATACAGATCTAGCAAGAGATGGAGAAGCAGGAGGAAGAGGTGGGGGAGGAGGAAGAGGCGGAGGTGTATATTATCCAACTTTCCTTACCGTCTGTCTGTCTGCTTGCCTGTCTGTTTTCTGTCTCGGTCTGTCGTGTCCTGTTGGAGAAGAAGGAAGACGAGGAGGAGGAAGAGAAGATGAAGGAGGAGGAGGAGAAGGGGGAGGCATTGCACATCTAGTCAACCCACCTTGTGTCTGCCTGCTTTTCTGTGTCTGTCTGTCTGGAGAAGGAAGACTAGGAGGAGGAGGAGGAGGAGGAGGAATTGCATATGTAATCAACCCACCCTGCTGTCTGTCTGTCTGCCTGCTTGTCTGTGTCTGTCTGTCTGTCTGGAGAAGAGGAGGAGGAGGGGGAGGAGTGAAGGGCGCCGAGGGGAACAAGTAAATCTAGTAAAGCGTCGTCCTCCGGCCATAAATTTCATCAGGAGTTCGTTTTCGTCCGCCTCACGTCCCCGTCTCGTCATGGGCCGCCGCTCTTACGAGTATTTCCAGTTGTGTTTCCTCCTGGGCTGGTCTGGTGTGTTGCGGCCCGAGGTTGTTCAGCCTTTGCAACGGATCCTCCCTGATGTGTTCTTTCATGTGATGGTCTCGGTTTTCTTTGTTTTCATTGATTTGTTTCGTTTTCTTTCTCTTCAACTTTATTCGTGTTTTTTTCTTCTCTATTCCGGTTTTCTTTGGAGCGACTCTGGTTACTCTTCCTCCTTCGCCTTTGCAACGGAGCCTCCCTGATGTGTTCTTTCATGTGATGGTCTCGGTTTTCTTTGTTTTCATTGATTTGTTTCGTTTTCTTTCTCTTCAACTTTATTCGTGTTTTTTCTTCTCTATTTTGGTATTGTTTGGGGCGACTTTGGTTACTCTTCCTCCTTCGCCTTTGCAACGGAGCCTCCCTGATGTGTTCTTTCATGTGATGGTCTCTTTCATTGATTTGTTTCTTTCTCTTCAACTTTATTCGTGTTTTTCTTCTCTATTCCGTTTTCTTTGGAGCGACTCTGGTTACTCTTCCTCCTCCTCCTTTCTTATTTAGCCTCCCATGTGTTCTTTCATGTGATGGTCTCATTTTCTTTGTTTTCATTGATTTGTTTCGTTTCTTTCTCTTCAACTTTATTCGTGTTTTCTTCTCTATTCCGGTTTTCTTTGGAGCGACTCTGGTTACTCTTCCTCCTTCGCCTTTTTCTTTCTCTAACTTCCTTCTTGTTTTTCTCTCTATTTTGGTATTGTTTGGGGCGACTTTGGTTACTCTTCCTCCTTCTCCTCCTCCTTTTCTTATTTATCCTCCCATATCTCCTCTTCCTTTTCCTCTTCCTGCTCCACGTCCTCTTTCTCCTCCTTGACCTCCTCCTCTTTTTTTCTTTTGGATCGACTCTGGTTAGTCTTCCTCCTTCTCCTCCTCCTTTTCTTATTTATCCTCCCATATCTCCTCTTCCTTTTCCTCTTCCTGCTCCCCGTCCTCTTTCTCCTCCTTGACCTCCTCCTCTTTTTTTTCTTTTGGATCGACTCTGGTTAGTCTTCCTCCTTCTCCTCCTTTTCTTATTTATCCTCCCATATCTCCTCTTCCTTTTCCTCTCCCTGTTCCCCGTCCTCTTCCTCCTTGTCCTCCTCCTCTTTCCTTCTTTTCCTGCAATTTCTCGTCTAGTTTCTACTCCTCTTGGTTTTCCTTCTCCTTCACTTCGTTTTTATTATTTTCCTCCTGCTCCTCCTCCTTTTCTTGATCCTCGTGTCATGGTCTCTCTATTGTCTTTCGCTTTCTTTCTTTTCTTTTTCACTTTAACTTTCCACTCCTGCCGTTCCTTATCTGCTTCGGCGTTCTTTGTGGCGACCGACTCAGGTTATTCCTTTGTTATGGGTTTTGCTCCTCCTTCTCCTTTTCACCTTCCTCCTCCTCCTCCTCCTCCTCCTCCTTCTCATCTCGTATTCACATTTCTTGTTATTCCTCTTCTTTCTCTTTGTCTTTATTTTTTCCTCCTCTTCTTAGTTTTGCTCCTCCTCCTCCTCCTTCCCTTCCTCCTCTTCATCTTTCTCTTTCTCCTTTTACATCTCGGATTGCTTCTACGCCTGTTGGTTTTCTTCCTCCTCCTCTTCGTCTTCAGCTTTTTCTCCTATTTTCTTCGTTTTGCTCCTCCTCCACCTTTTCCTATTCATCTTTCTCCTTCTCCTCTTACTTCACCTTTCTCCTTCTCCTCTTTTCGTCCTGTTTCTACGCCTGTTGGTTTGCTCCTCCTCCACCTTTTCCTCTTCATCTTTCTCCTCCTCCTCCTCTTAATTCTCCTCTTGTTTCCACGCCTCTTGGTTTTCCTCCTCTTCTCAGTTTGTATTTTTTCCCCCTCTTGCCATTTTTCCTTTCCCGTGAGATCTCCTCCTCTTACTTCTCCTGCTCCTCTTCTCCATCTTTCTCCTCCTCTTTATCTTTCTCCTCCTCCTCCTCCTCTTACTTCTTGCCTTGTTTCTACGCATCTTGGTGTTATTCTTCCTCTTTGTCTTTTTTCCTCCTTTTCTTTTTTCCTTCCTCTTCCTTCTCTTCATCTTTCTCGTCCTCTTCCTCTTCATTCTCGTCTTGTTTGCTCATCTCTTGGCTTTCTTCTTCCTTACCTTCGTCTTCATTTTTTTCCTCCTCTTGCCATTTCTCCATTTCCGTGAGATCTCCTCCTCCTATTTCTGCTCCTCTTCTTCATCTTTCTCCTCCTCTTCCTCTTAATTTTCGTCTTGTTTCCTCATCTCTTGGGTTTCTTCTTCCTTCTCTTCGTCATCATTTTTTTCCTCCTCTTTCAAGTTTTCCTTTTCCACGAGTTCTCCGCCGCCTCCTCCTCCTCCTCCTCCGGGCAGGGCTTTTAGTGAATCGTCTTATTGGATATGGCCGCGGTTCGCCTGACGGAAACCTTCAAACTTTCATATTTACAACATTTCCCGCTCGGTTTCATTTGGCACTCCGCGTTTTCGTTCATACTGGCGGCCTTGACTCGGCATATATAAGCTTGTGTGTGTGTGTGTGTGTGTGTGTGTGTGTGTGTGTGTGTGTGTGTGTGTGTGTGTGTGTGTGTGTGTGTGTGTGTGTGTGTTATTTATGGTTCTGTTTTTATTAATGTTTTGTGTTCTGTTTCTTTCTTTGTTTCTTTTCTCGTTTTTTCTCCTTCTTATCACTAATTTTTTCGTTTCATTTCACTACTTTTCTTTTTTTCAGCTTTTCTTCATTCTCTTTTTCTTTTCCTTCCACTTCGTCTTCGTCTTTTTCTTTTTCTTTTTCTTCATTTTGTTTTATATTTCCTTGTTTTCTTCATGTTCTGTATTATATATTTTTGTTTTTTGTTTTTCTTTTTTCTCCTCCTTCCACTTCTTCGTCCTTGTCTTGCATTCATGTCTTCCCTCGTATTTGCTCTCTCTCTCTCTCTCTCTCTCTCTCTCTCTCTCTCTCTCTCTCTCTCTCTCTCTCTCTCTCTCTCTCTCTCTCTCTCTCTCTCTCTCTCTCTCTCTCTCTCTCTCTCTCTCTCTCTCTCTCTCTCTCTCTCTCTCTCTCTCTGTCTCTCTCTCTCTCTCTCTCTCTCTCTCTCTCTCTCTCTCTCTCTCTCTCTCTCTCTCTCTCTCTCTCTCTCTCTCTCTCTCTCTCTCTCTCTCGTTTGATCATTCGTTGCTCTCTTAGTGTGCTTCTTACCCTTGCCTTCTTGTCTCCTTCCTTTCTTCCCTTCCTTCGTCCCTTCTTCCCTTCTTCCTCGTTTGATCATTCGTTTCCTTGCCTCCTATTAGTGTGCTTCGTTACCCTTGCCTATCTAGTCTTTGTATAGCTGCCCGAATCCAGTTCCTTTTCTCTCTCTTTGCTCACTATTTTCATCACCAGCTACTCTAACCTCTATTGCTCTCCGTGTATAAGCCACTAAGGAACATGACGAATTAGTGGAGATATTAAAGCAGAGAGCCTCGTTTTCTGAGCTAATTGACTTTGTGGTGCCTGTTCTTCCATGTGTCTGCGTCTCCTGCTTGTCCTCCTTCGTCCCTAGCTACCTTACCTCCCTCGTCTCCGCGTAAACTTCTCAAGAATTCGGCGAAGTTTGATGTCTTCTCAGCTTCCGAGGCGTCCAGGCACAAGTTGGTATTATGTGCGTGTGGGTGAGTGCGTGTGTGTGCGTGTATGTGTGTGTGTGTGTGCGTGTGCGAGGGGCTGTGTATGATTGGACTGGACTTTTGACGGCACAGTAAACCTTGGAGTGCTCCTGAAGATGACAACGGGTTCATGCGAAGGGCCTCTCCGTCCGCGTGAAAATGTGCAAAGTTGAAGATAAGTTGTGCTCTCTATCATCTTTATCGGGGCAGGGAAGTTTGTCTTGTGTAGGAGATGACTGTCGATAAAGAGGTTTGTTTTGAGATACTGGAGGGCGATGCGTGATGGATGGCCTCGTAAAATAAGAAAGGAGATAACCGAAGGAGCTGAGCGAAGAAGCCAAAGACGTGTCCTCGATGTCAAGTATCCTCGCCACTACGTCAAAACTCGGCTCCTCATCGACGGGCATTTCCTGCATTAGACAAACTTCGTCCCCTCATCAAGACGAAACACCGTGTATAACTTTTCTTTCCTTAAGTTTTCACATTTACATAGTTTTTACAAGTTTGACGGCACGAAATGTTCTTGGAAGGTAAAAAAAGAAAACTGAAGGTGCCGAATTTGTAGTAGTAGTAGGCGAGAGAATACCAAAAAAAATGGTGTTGGTATGTGAATGATATTTGCCTTAGTGAAAGATTATTGGAGTTATGTGAAAATAATGATAGTTGAAGCCAAAAGGAAATAAATAAACAGGAGGAAAGCTTACACGGGCCATGAAAATGTAATATCTGTTAACTAAATAAATATTGTAGTTAAGTAAATTGGAAAAAAGGAAAAATAATCGCATGAAAAAAATATTAAGTACATAGATAAACACGAATATTTTTTTTAATCAAACTAAAGTAATACGAATTAATAAACACAAGCAAAGACTCAAATCAGGAAAAAACAAAGGAATACATAAAAACAAAACAAAAAGTAACATCGATAAGCACGCATATTCTTCAGTAATCCTCAAAAAACAAGAACAGAAAAACTCCAGCCGGGAAGGAGGCAATGAATAGAGATAATTAACGAGGTGTCAGATAAATCAGCAGCCCCAGGAAGGACGGGGCGTGAAAGGAAGCCCGTGAAATATTGCAAAAAGCGGCTGCCTTGCATTATTGGAGGAGCTGGAGGGAGGAAGAGGAAGAGAAAGAGGAAGAGGAGGAGAGGAAGAAGGGAAAGGAAGGCGACAGGAGGAGGGAGGGGCTCTTGCAACGCCTAATCGATGCTGGAGCCAGAAAAAAAAATGACACGGCCGGAGGATGTGGCCGGTGCTGGGGTGCTGAGGTGAAGGAGTGCTGGGTGCTGAGGGAAGGGAGTGCTGGAGTTCTAACATGCTCGGGTGCTTGGATAGAGTAGAGCTGAGGTGGTATGACGGAGGGAAGTTGCAATAGAGTAATGGTGTTAACGTGACTTGGGTGCTGAGTTGAAAAGTGCTGGGGTGCTGAGACGCGGGGAAGCTGGGATAGAGGATTGCTTGGGGGTCGGTGTGTTTGGGGTTCCTGAGGTGGCTGTCGGGTTACTGGACTGTTAAAGAGGTTATAATGCTAAGCTACTGGAGTTCTATAGTGCTGGAGTGCAGAGTTCTTATGGTAGGAAGAAGTCTTGAGTGCTGGGGTTCTGGGGTTTCAATGTGCTGGAATCCTGGGGTTGGGGGTTGAGAAGTGGTACGGGAGGAAGAGAAGAAAGGAGAGGGGAAGAGAGGGAAGGAAGAGGAATACGAAAGGGAAGGGGAAGGGTAAAGGAAGGAAGAGGGGGAGGGATAGGGGAAAGAGAGAGGGGAACAAATAGGAGGGGAAGGGAGGGGACGTGAGAAAAGGGGAAGGAATGGAAGGAGGGAGGAACCGTGTAACGAGGGAGTGGTACATCGGGAAGCTGTTTATACTCATACTTATTCGATATTATGCTTCCGTTACTACTGCTAAAAGAACCTCGACTCTTACTAGGGCGGAATGCAGAAGGTAGTTATGGATAGTATGTGCAGCTCTTATTGTGTGATCGATAGCCATGGTTCACGGTTGCATTTCTTTCTTTTACTTTAACACCCGACACGTTCTGGGTACTCATGTTGTCAGCTACACAGTAATGCCCCATGACTCGTAATTTACTGGTATTTTCTTTTCTTTACTCGCGAAATACCACAGCTATCAGTGTCTTATATATCTTTAATCTTTCTTTCTTTTTTTCCTTCTTTTTCATTCTCTCCATTTTTTTCTTTTCCTTCTCTTTCACTTTTCACTTTTTTCCGTCTTTTTCCTTTGTCTTGTTTTCTTCTGTTCCTTTTTTTCCTTTGTCCTTGTCCTTTTCCTACTTTCCCTTCCTTCTTTCCTTCTTTTCCCTCATTTTTTTGTTTACCCTAAAAAAAAATAACCGCCCATCTCCATTCCTTGATAAACTCCCTAGAAACCGAATATCAACACGATCTTCAATTATATATAAAAAAAACGTAACTACGGCTATGCAAAGTGAATGGATATCAATAATTAGCCTCATTAAAAGGTAAGTAAGCCATGTACCTCACCTTGTTATCCTCTACATCTGCTATTGACTTAAGCTGCCCCGCTCGTCACCTGGTTCGACTCTGGCTCTGGCGTGGCTCTGGCGGGGCTCTAGGCTGCTTGCTGTTGCCGGGAAGTCCATTTCCGGCATTAGGAAGGATTTACGAGCCGTGTCCTAATGTCCCGCGACCCCGAGGCGAGGCGAGGCTGACTTATTCATGGGTGGAGACAGGGTGGAAGGGGGGTCGTTACTCCTACCATCACCACAACTACTACTACTACTACTACTACTACTACTACTACTACTACTACTACCATTACTACTACTACTACTACTACTACTACTACTACTACTACTTCTACTACTACTACTACTGCCACTGCTGATAATAATAATAAGTGGAATTCATCTTTTCTTGCGGCCTTAATACTTTTCTTTCTCGACGCACCGACGCGCCCTATTTTTGGAAGGTTTTTTCTTCGTCCTTCTTTGGGAGCCAGCGCACCACCACCACCACCTGGGCTCTGCGGTTCCTCTCCTTCCCTCCCTCCCTCCTCCCTTCCTCCTTCCATCCCAGGCCGCTCTAATAAACTTTACCCTCCCTCCCTCCCTTCTTCCCTTCATCCAGCCCCGTGCCTTTCTGCCTCCCTCCTGTGCGGTTCTCTCTCTTTCTCTCTCTTGTACTCTCTCCCCACTTCCCTCTTCATCTTCTTTCTTCCCTTCTCCCCTTCCACATCTTTCTTCGTTTTGTTTCCTCTCTCCACTTCCCTCCACTTCTATCTCTCTGTCCTCTCTCTCTCTCTCTCTCTCTCTCTCTCTCTCTCTCTCTCTCTCTCTCTCTCTCTCTCTCTCTCTCTCTCTCTCTCTCTCTCTCTCTCTCTCTCTCTCTCTCTCTCTCTCTCTCTCTCTCTCTCTCTCTCTCTCTCTCTCTCTCTCTCTCTCTCTCTCTCTCTCTCTCTCTCTCTCTCTCTCTCTCTCTCTCTCTCTCGTATCTTCTCCTTCCATCTTCTTCCTTCTCTTTTTTCCCTCCACTTTTTCTTCGTTTCGTTCCCATCTCTCCACTTCCCTCCATCTCTCCTCCTGTCATCTCTCTCTCGTACCCTCCGTCTCTCCTCCTGTCATCTCTCTCGTACCCTCCGTCTCTCCCTTCCTCCCGTCCTCTCTCCAACCCTTCCCTCTTCCTCCTGCCTTTCGAATTCCCTCGTTAACTGAAGGACTGACGGAAAGGAGGAAGAAAGTAGGAAGTTTGTCTATTTTTCTGCCTCTTGCCTTCTACTCCAATTCCTTCTGCCCTTCTTTCCAATTTAATTTATCCTCCTTCTCCTCATCCTCATCTTTCCTTTTGGGCGGAGTAGTAGTAATGATAGAAAAGTACACCAGCGTAGATTAAAGGTTGGACATTATTTTTTATCTACGTTTAGAGTAATGAACGCTGAACTTTACAGGTTGTAGTAGGCGAGGCTTAAAAGAAAATCCCGAAAAGAAAATATGTAAAAAAAATGCCTACTAGGATTTTTGATAATTATCCATAGAAAAGCAAAAAAAATAAGATGCGTTTTCCTTCTCTTTCTTCCTTATTTTGTCCTTTTCCTTCGTTTTCTTTCATTCTTTTTCTTTCCCTCCTTTTTTCATCGTTTTTTTTTATTTACTCGAAGGACATCAACCGTCCATCTCCATTCCTTGTTTGTGAGATAATGGAAGACGTGTTTGTATATCTATCGTCATTTGTTTGTGTTTCTTTCGTTCGTGTTGTTGTTTTTCGTCCTTAATCCATTTTTGTAGTTTGTCAAAGGTTCATATTTCCTTTAGTCCCACCTCTTGTCTTCCTCCTCTATCCCCCTCTCCTCCTCCTTCTCATCTGCCTCTCCCATCCAATTTAGGAGTTCACTTTTACCTGGAACTAATCAACGTGGTCTCAGGTAATCCAATTAAAACCTCTTACCTGTCACATACACCTGCAAGTCATTATTTTCAATGGATCATAAAAGGCTGCCCATTTATGAAGATTTTTAGGCTCTTCTCTCTCTCTCTCTCTCTCTCTCTCTCTCTCTCTCTCTCTCTCTCTCTCTCTCTCTCTCTCTCTCTCTCTCTCTCTCTCTCTCTCTCTCTCTCTCTCTCTCTCTCTCTCTCTCTCTCTCTCTCTCTCTCTCTCTCTCTCTCTCTCTCTCTCTCTCTCTCTCTCTCTCTCTCATTATCGACCTAAGGGTGGCCTGCAGGCATGCTAGGTCAAGGCTGAGGTTTATCTCGAGACATAAGAGGTCGGGAGAGAGGTCAGGGATGGCTAGGTAAGGGACTGGCTGGCTGGCTGAGGGACTGGCTGGCTGGCTGGCTAGATGGCTGCGTAGAGGAGTGGCTGAATGAATGGATGACTGAGGGACTGGCTCGCTAGATGGCTGGGGGACTGACTGGGGAGTGGCTGGATGAATGTATGGAAGAAAGACTGGCTGGCTGAGGGACTGACTGGATGGAGGAATGGACTGGCTGACCGAGGGGCTGGATGGCTGAGATTAATGGATGGCTGAATAACAAACTGGATGGCGGGCTTTTCTGGATGGATCAATGGCTGAAGAATAGGTTAATAGGATGGCTGACTGTTTCGATAGATGCATTGATAGATGGGTGATTGAGTTGCCTGTTTTTTGACCGAGGGAGTGGATGAATGGATGACTGACTGACTGGGTTACTGGATTATCAGCTTCCTGGTTGGTTAGATTGCTTATTGACTGGGTTTTTCTATGATTTTCTTAATGAGTGAATGGATGAGTGACTGGCTGAATGGGTAACTGGAGAATTGCCTGTCCCTCTGGTTAAATGGCATACTGACTGACCTGACCTCTGCTGCAGCCTATCCGTCTCACCTTCTGTAGATTAGTGACTGGCTGACTGATTACCTGGTTGATTGACTGGCGGACTCGCTGGTTAAATGGCTTGCTGGCTGACTTATTCTCTGTTGCAGCCGATCCGTCTCGCCCTCTGTCAATACTCGGCTAAGCTCCGCAAAGTCGCTCAGTGGCCCTCCTGCTCAATTTTTCAGAGTCGCGTGCCTCGGTTAATCTTTCAGCGGCACTCAGACACCAGACCTGGGGAATACCGCGGCTCTTTGACGAGGATTACTTGACTAACAGGCGAAGTAATGGAACTGACATAGATAGATAGATTGACTGATTGATAGATAGATAGACTGATTGATTTATTGATTGATAGATAGATAAGTAAATAGTTTGATAGATACAAATTTTACTTGACAGTAACATACATTTTAAATTCAGTTAGCAACCACTGATAATTAACAAAAACAAAGTACAGAATATATTTAGGATAACAGAAGACAAAGAAGGCTATTTTTGTTCAGCATGCCAAAAGACGGCGCATTTACCGCTATCATTTATTATTTTTTAAGAACGTCGACTTCTTTTAGTTTGTCCCATTGTCAAAAGGTCACTGAGGACTTCGACGATTTCTTGGTAGACTTTCTTTTTTTCGTTTATCCTGCCAAAAAAGGGCGCGTGTACTACTTTTGTATATTCTTTTATTTTGACAACGCGACTTTATTCAGTTGGTTCTAGTTAAAAGATCACTGAGGACTCCGTAGATTTCTTGGCAGACTTCTTAGCAGACTTGAACCTATCCAACACCGAGGGCGTCGTAGGCTACTTGACTTAGGAAGACCCGACACAGTCTTTGCTCACTTCATAGCTCGTCTTGGGCCACCACACTGCCAGCACAAATACCGAGACATTTAAAGCGTTATAGAGAACACCGTAGAGTATTTGGACTACGAATAGGAAGGGCAGTTTTAAAAAGTTTACTCACTTCTTTAATTTAGGAAAGCCACCACCAGACTCCTCACAATAGAAGCAGACCTATTAACTCTCATTACGGAAGACCCTTATCTTTTTTACTATTTACTCAGGAAGATGTAAGACAGTTTTAAGTAATTTTATTCGCTTCATGTTTAGTCTAGGAATATGGCAACATACATTCAATAGACTCTTTACAACCAAGGCTCCATTAGTTTATTACATTAAGAAGACGCAAGACCGTTTTAGGCAGCTATACTCGCTTCATGCTTAGTCTAGGAACACGCCAACACACTCTCAGAAGACATCGCAGACGGCTCCATAGGTTTCTTAGCTTAGGAAGACGCGAGACACTTTTCTAGGAACACACCAATACACACTCAGTAGACATCGCAGACGGCTCCATAGGTTTCTTAGCTTAGGATGACGCAGGACAGTTTTCTAGGAACACGCCAACACACACTCAGTAGACATCGCAGACGGCTCCATAGGTTTCTTTGCTTAGGATGACGCAGGACACTTTTCTAGGAACTCGCCAACACACACTCAGTAGACATCGCAGACGGCTCCATAGATTTCTTAGCTTAGGGAGACGCAAGACACTTTTCTCACTCGGCATGTTTAGTCTAGCCACGGCCATCACCACAGACCAAGCACACGCACCAGATAACACCATCACTGCCAACGTCGTCACTCCACAACTACACCCCCGCAACCCAGCCTCCGTAACACCAGCACTGCCAACGATCACTTTACATCCACACTACACTACTCACTTCACACTACATACTACACACACACTACAACCCACGCACTACACGTCTTTAGCCCAGCCTCTACCTCAATAACACCAGCCCTGCCAATGATCACCACACCCACACTACACTACACACAAACACTACGCACTATACACAAACACTACACCACAACCCAAGCACTACACATCCTTTGCCCTTAGACCTCAGTAACACCCGCCCTGCCACCGCCGTCACACCACCACACCCCGTCAACGCAGCCTCTCCCTCGCCTTGTCGCCACGTTCAGCACATCTCATCTTGCCGTCAGCTGATCCACATTCTGATTCCTTCCCTCTTCCCTTTAGTAGCCTTTTTTTATCTCCCTTTCTTCTGGCTTTACTGAGCATCTTTCTTTCTTTCTCTCTTTCTCTTTGTGTGCTACGGGCTCCATTGTTTAGGTTTTTTTATGAGTTGGTGCTATTTTGGGGTTTATTTGTGGTCTTTTCTTAGGTTTTCTTGGCTCGTTTGACGGGTTTATGACATGCGTGCAGTCGAGCTAGCGTGACGTGATAAAACCGGGATTATTCTCTCTCTCTCTCTCTCTCTCTCTCTCTCTCTCTCTCTCTCTCTCTCTCTCTCTCTCTCTCTCTCTCTCTCTCTCTCTCTCTCTCTCTCTCTCTCCTCTCCTCTCCTCTCCTCTTTCATTTCCTTTTCTTTTCTTTTTCCTTTCCTTTTCCTTCCTTTCCCTTCCCTTCTTTCAGTTTCCTTTCCCTTCCTTTCCATTCTCTCTCGCTCTCTCTATATCTATCTATCTCTATCTATCTATCTATCTATCTTTCTCCATCCCTCCCTCTACAATAACATGTGCGGGGAGGGAAGGCCGTATTAATAATTCTAGGGAGGTCAGAGCTTGAATCCACTTCCTTCTCCCGGTCCTCTCACGCTCCCCGATTCACAGTCTCTTGAAAAAGGTGAGATCCTGAGGCGCTGGGAGGCTCTTGAGGATTCACACAAGGAGGAGGCGGAGGCGGAGGAGGAGAATGAGAGCCCCCGTTGGCAGGCTTGTTGTTGGAAATTGCTCCTCGGTGACAATAGGCAGGGGAGATGATTAGGTCGGAGGAAACGTTGCGGGGAACGCTTGTGGTGGAGAAGAGGTAAAGAAAGAGGATAAAAGTGAAGAGGGAAGAGGGGGAGTCTGGGTGCAGGAAGCTTGTGTAGAGAAAGTTGGAGTAAGTAAGAGGGAAAAGAAGAGGTAGTGTAGAGAAAGTAATGAAAAGGGAGAGGAAAGAAAAGGGTGCTGGGTGAAGAAAGCAAGAGTAAGAAGGAAAAGAGGTATGTTGGGAAAAGATTGTGTAGAGAAATTACGGAAAATGGAAGGAAGAGGAAAGAAAAGGATGCTGGGAGAACGAAGCTTGTGTACAGAAAGTAAGAGTAAGTAAGAGGGAAAGAAGGAGAGGTATGTAGGGAAAAGGTTGTGTAGGGAAAGTAAGGAAAAGGGAAAAGGTAAAGGAAGAGGAAAGAAAAGGATGCTGGGAGAACGAAGCTTGTGTACAGAAAGTAAGAGTAAGTAAGAGGGAAAGAAGGAGAGGTATGTAGGGAAAAGGTTGTGTAGGGAAAGTAAGGAAAAGGGAAAAGGTAAAGGAAGAGGAAAGAAAAGGATGCTGGGTGAAGGAAACTTACGTAGAGAAAGTATGAGTGAGTAAGATTGAAAAGAGAAGTAAGGGAAAGTTTATGTCGAGAAAGTAAGGAAAAAAGAAAAGGTAAAGGAAAAGAAAAGAAAAGAAAAAGGTGTGGGAAACATGTATAGAACGTAAAGGAAAGGGAAAGAGGAAGTAAAGCAAGAGAGAAGAAGAGGAGGAGTGTATGATGAAAAGCTTGTTTAGGGAAAGTAAAGGAAAAAGGAGAGAAAGAACAGAAGAGAAAAGAAAAGGATGCAGGGTGTCGGAAGCTTCTATAGAAAGGGAAGGAAAACGAAAGGGTAAAGAAAGATGGAAGAAGAGGAGGAGTATATAGTGGAAAGCTTGTCTGTGGAAAGTAAGGAATAAAGGAGAGAGAAGAAGGAAGAGGAGGTTGCGGTGGGAGGGAGTGGAAGTGCATTTTACTGTATGTGTGTTTTTGGTGGAAGAGTGTGGATGGATTCTTGGCAACTGAGTGGAGTGTAATGTTTATAGTGTGGAGATGAATCTATTCCGTGGTGTGTGTGTGTGTGTGTGTGTGTGTGTGTGTGTGTGTGTGTGTGTGTGTGTGTGTGTGTGTGTGTGTGTTCGTCTGTCTGTCTATCTGTGTAGCAAAAATTAAGCCTGAAAAAAAAATTAAGGATACGTTGACATTTTTTCCTTTAATCTTTTTGTTCTGTTTTCCTTTTTTGTGTTTTTCTTTTCTTTTTTTGTTTTTACTCTTATTTTTGTTTGTTTTCCCTTTTTTTCTTTGTTTTTCCTTTTGTTCTTCTTTTTCCTTTTATGTTATTCTTTATGTTTTCTCCTTTTTCCTTTTTTTCTTTTTTTTTCTTTCTTTATTATATGTTTCCCTTTTGTGTGTTTATCTTTTGTTTTTTCCTATTTTTGTGTGTTTTCCTTCCTCTTTTGTGTGTGTTTTCCCGTCGCCCCGAACAACCAGGCAAGTCATTATGTATCCGTGGCCGCCATCACTCACCTGCCACTCACACCTGATGTATGTATGTATGTGTGTGTGTATGTATGTATGTATGTATGTATGTATGTGTGTATGTTTATGTATGTGTTGGGGGAGCTCTGGATTTCCTCGTTTATGTGTGTGTGTGTATATGTGTGTGTGTGTGTGTGTGTGTGTGTGTGTGTGTACAAACGCGCGCATTACTGAAAAGCACACACACACACACACACACACACACACACACACACACACACACACACACACGGTGCGTCTATAAATTCCACGATATTCCCACGCGATTTCCCTCACTAACTTATCCTTCACACGACCTGATCTGACCTGACCTGACCTGACCTGACCTAGCGTGACCTTGACCTCACTGAATGGCCGCTGCATGGCTGGCAGACTCGCACGTTCGCTCGCTCACCCAAAGCCTCCCGGAAGACTCGTGTCGGTGCGTGAGGGAACGAACACGAAGGGCGAAGTGGAGGACCCGGCGGTGGGATGAAGAGAGGAGGAGGAGGAGGAGGAGGAGGAGGAGGAGGAGGAGAAGCAAGAAAAAAGTGAATAAGTGGAGATTAAGAAAAAAAAGTAAAAAAATAAATAAAAAGATGAAATGTGGAAGAATTGAATGGATGGAGAAGAAAAAAAAGTATATTATTGTGGTTAGTAGGAGAAAGTAGAGGAAGCAGAGGAAGGGAAGAGGTGGTGGTGGAGGAGAAGTAAGATGATGTTGAAGAGGAGAAGTAGGAGAAAGTAGAGGAAATAGAGAAAGGGAGTAGGTGGTGGTGGGGATGGAGAAGTAAGAAGAGATTGAGGAGGAGAAGTAAGAGAAAGTAGAGAAAATAGAAGAAGGGAAGAGGTGGTGGCGGAGGAGGAGAAGCAAGAAGAGGTAGAAGAGGAGAAGTTGGAGAAAGTAGAGGGAGTAGAGGAAGGGCAGTGGTAGTGGCGGTGATGGTGGTGAAAAAAAGCAGGGAAATAAAGCCACACATCTTTGTTATAGCTTTTATCGGAGAAACAGAAGCTCCCAAGATGATCCCGGGGAGGAGAAAATATATAGTAGTTGCTGAAAAAAAGTAGATAGTCTCCCTTCGCTTAGGGGAAAAAGAAAACGTGATTGGGGTCAGACGTGCTAGATTGCGGAGGATGATGAAGGTGGGAGATAGTGTGAAGAAGAGGAGGAGGAGGGAGAAGGAGGGAGGGAGAGAGGAGGAAGGAAAGTTAGTGATGAAAAAGAAACAGTTGAAGCAGAAAAACGCGTCACCATGGAATTGCAAAGAGCCGTTCGAGTATATGGGAAAAGTAAGACGAGTTTTGACACAAAGGAATCGAGGGAAAGAAATAAAACTGTATAATAAAAAAAGCCGAAGATTTATAGATACAGTTGGAAGGGACGAATGAAAAAGAAAGAGGGAAAAAAAGGAAAGAAGGAAGGAAGGAAGACGGGGAACGTAAAAAATAGGAAAAGACGAGAAAAAATAAGCAAGTAAATGAATAGAATTAATGATTGTAGCGCCAGAGAGTCTAGACAGCGCCGCCAGATGGCTCTCTTGTCTCTCTTTTTTTCAACGGGACCGAAAGTTATCGTACCAGGAGGGAAAATTGTTGTACATGGCGCCACTCACGAAGCCGTCATCTATGGCCCTCTTCATAGCTCAGTACTAATGGTTCTTTTTTGCCCCTCTTCCTTAATGTATCAAGGCTGTGGTAGGTTGGCCGGTCGGTCCTCCTCCTCCCTTCCCTTTTATTGCCTGTCGTTCGTGGGATGGTGTTGCTGCGCTGAAAGGGAGCCTATAAATACGACGCCACAATGGTAAGTCGCGACACACACACACACACACACACACACACACACACACACACGCACACACACACGCACACACACACACACACTAGCGTCCATTAACTCCATGCCTTCCACCCATTAACTACGTCTTCTCCTACATTTACAATTCCGTCCTCTTATACCCCTCCTCCCCCTCCTCCTCCTCCTCCTCCTCCTCTTACCCCCTCCCGCCGCGTCAGGTCCCCGTCAGCAGCCATTGTCGCCCCGTCAGCCCGTCAGACGCCTCCTGACGGCCCGCCTCGCCCCGCCTCTCCTCGCCCCTTCTTCGCCTCTATTATTATTCACCTCTCCCTGGAAGCCCTAATTCTGCTTGTGGTGGTGGTGGTGGTGGTATTACTACTACTACTTCTATAAAAAAAAATCGGTTCATCTGAGTCTGGTGTGCATTATCGCGCAACGGCAACCTGCAGCTACACGGCGTGCCCGATTTCGTGGACACTGTATGCTAGCCCACGTATAGTAAACCGTCGTCAGTAATAATATGCAGGCAACAATAAGAAACACCGTCAATTATAGTCGATTATGAGTTAAAAAAGTATTAGTTATGTCACAAATAGCTGTTTTTTTAATTCACAAGATCGCTGATTATGATTATTAAACAGCCATGAAGTTGTCCGCCACCGATAAAATTAGCAGGCTATATATTTATAAAACCGTTATTTGCGACATTACTAATATTTTTTTAAACTTAAAATCGACTTTAATTGACGGGACTTGTTATTGCTGCCTGCATGTTATTGCCACTGACGACTGTTTACTAGCACACCGTGTGGCTACAGAGTGCCGTTGCCCGATAATGCACCCTTCAGACGCGGGTGAACCGACTTTTTTATACTACTACTACTACTACTACTACTACTACTACTACTACCACTACTGATGCTACTGATGCAACTACTACTGTTATATGCGCTGCTACTAACTACTATATACTGCTTTTTCTTACCAGCATGGAAGGTATGTAAAGAGGAAAACACAAATATTATAAAGAGATCCCCATAACATGCTGCCGTTGTGAATGTATGAGTAGGAAGAGGAAGACGCGGAAAGATGAAGATTTGTTTTGGTTACAGAAATGCCTCGATACTCCTTGCGGAAGAGTTCAAGTCACAGGAAGGGAGAATTACAGACGAAGGAAGGGGGTAATACCTATAAAAATACTACTGGCTACATACGAAGGAAGATGGAAATACTACCACGACTACAACCGACCAAAATACAGACGAGGGAAGGTGTCAATACAGATGCTAATACTACTGATTGCGAGAGTAAAATACCCTAAAATCTGTTTTTGAGAAAATTTTAACACGATGAAATATATGAAAAAAAAATGGAGGAAATTGGTCACTACATGAATATAGAAATTGTTAATAAAGCAGCGTCTATTGGACTTATTTTGTTGTTGTTGTCTTTGTTTTTGCCCTTGACTCCCTCCGTTGCTGTAAGAAATAGTAAAATAAAGTATAAGCACATCTTCAAAATAAACACATAATATCTTGGAAGAAACGGGAAAATATAATGGTTGGCGGGGCTACGAGGCAGTTGGAAAGGACGAATGAAAAAGAAGGAAGACGAGGAGGAGGAGGAGGAGGGGAAAAAAGGAAAGAAGGAAGGAAGGAAGACGGGAAACGTAAAAAATAGGGAAAGGCGAAAAAAATAAGCAAGTAAATGAATAGAATTACTAGGCCTGACTCTCTGTACTAGCGTCTTTGTCCAGCGCCCCCCGACCATGCCACGGCGCCCACCTAGAGTTTATGGGCCGTATTACGAGTACTAAACATCTCCGCCCCCAAGTTCACATATCTGATAAGGCTTTCGTAGGAGTTTTGGTCATTTCCAGGGGTAGTTTATGACCCTGGTGGTAGTTTGACTCTTCTTCTGTACTGGTCATTAACTTTAAAAAAAAACCATGAGAATCCGATTGTCCCTATTTTTGGCCTTTGGAAATAGTTGATGTGAGAGCTAAAGGCGCCCAAAAATCCCGACCTATGTCCCAGAACTTGTACTTGGTCGTTCGGTCCGTGTGTGTGCCGTGCTGCGCCGCCTCCCGGTTCGAATCCCGCAGGCTCAATAAACTGCGTTGATTATTTTTTTTTTCAGAACTAACATTACATGGATAACAAAAATCAGTATTATGTTTTCAAAGTCTTCATTATTACTATTTTTATTATTATCGTTATTACTATTGTCATTACTATTATTATTCATGTTATCACTATTACAGCCTTTTACTACTCATCTTTCTCTTCCTTTTATTCCTCCTCTACTTCCTCCTCCTCCGCCTTCTACGATGATAACGATGATAACAATAAAAGCAAGAATAAAAAATAAGACTAAAAATAATGATAGCAACAACAACAACGACAACAAGACCCATTATAAGAACGAGCCTCGCCGTTCCCGTAAGACGATCCTCGGTAAACGTTCATCCTCCCGAAGGTCAGAGCGGCTAAAAGGGCACCCGAATGTAGGTCAGGAGGGCGGAGGAAAACACGTCCCCTCCCTCCCTCCACTCCTCTCTTTTTCCTTCGAGCTTCCTCCCCATTGACCCTCCTCCCTTGCTCTCGTTCTTGCCTTTATGCTCTTACGTTTCTTGTACTCCTCCTCCTCTTCCTCCTCCTCCTTCTTCTCTCCCCTTCTTCCTTTTTCTCCTTTCTCCTCCATCAGCTTCTCTTCCTTCTCATCATGTTCTCCCTCCTCCTACTTTTTTTTTCTCTCCTACCTACCATGCCCCTTCTCCTCCCTCCCCTTTTTCATTTTTCTCCTCCTCCTCCTTCATCAGTTTCTCTTCTTTCTCATCGTGTTCCTCCTTCTACTTTTTTTTTCCTGTTCTTTTCCCTCTGTTTCTTTTCCCTGCTGTCTCCCTTTTCCTTCGCCTTGCCTTTCAGCTTTTCCCACTTCTATTCCTGTTTTTCCTTTTCCTTCTCTTTCTCCGTTTCCTTTCCCTCCCCCTCCCTTTTTCCCGATGGCGACTGGAAACTGCAAGGAAGTCGTTCGGCTGATATGTGTGTGTGTGTGTGTGTGTGTGTGTGTGTGTGTGTGTGTGTGTGTGTGTGTGTGTGTGTGTGTGTGTGTGTGTGTTTCTCTTACTCATCGCAAACCACCACCACCACCATTGCAGAAGTGTAACATAAGTCATGGAAATTTATTGAATTTAGAGTTACTTAACGCTAAAAGCTTTCGTACTCTCTCTCTCTCTCTCTCTCTCTCTCTCTCTCGTTTCTGTACATTACAATATTTCTTTGGGCATATTCTTTGTTTTCCGGCACGACCCTTTCTTTCTTTCCTTATATTTATTCTATTCGATCTGGATGAAGAGAGAGAGAGAGAGAGAGAGAGTAATCATTTTCCACTTTGCCTTGTTTTTATTTGCCCTTTCTCATACACGTTGCCAATTTTACGGGAACGGTGAAAGAGGAAAGGAGAGTAGAAGCCATTACCGTATCATCTCTTATTCTGGAACTTCACCGCTTGAGCCGAAGAGGACGTGCGTGCTCTCTGGTCCGTGGATAGCAAGACACACCAAGTAGTAAGGCGGGGCTGTTCCTTCCTCTCTCTCTATTATTTCTCCCTCACGCTGTCGTTAGAGCTGTCGTTAGGATATGGAGTTTGCTTTCGGTGTTGGTCGTGAAGTGCATCGTCCCAGAATCGTCAGACAGTTAAGACGCAGCTGCTGGGTGGGTAGTGAGTGAGCTCGTGGCCGCGTGGGGTTAGTGAAAAGTAAGGAGTTGTAAGCATAAGGTCTCTAAGGACTTCGAATATTTTTACATGATTTTATTTTGTCTTTTGTTATCATTCGTTTCTCTTGTGTCCTTTGTTCTCTTGTCGTTGTTTCGAGTCTTCTGTTGTCCCTTGTTTTATTTTTCCCGAGAGCAGGGATATCGCGGGCTTTTTTTTCCTTTATCTCTTTCTGCTTCGCCTTTGACCCGCGTCGTTTGCTGTAAAAATAGAAAATCGTCTCTCTCTCTCTCTCTCTCTCTCTCTCTCTCTCTCTCTCTTTCCCATTTTCTTCGTGATCTGTCTCCCTTGCATGTGGAGTCTGCCGTGATTCAGGACCAAATAGTCGACGGTTCCCAGTCCAAAACGCCTCGTCTGAGCGTGAGTGTTGCGCCGCCGCACGCAACTGTACCGGGTCGTTGTGCACCGTGATTGTCATTTGTCGCGGGGTCAGTCGGGACCCTTAGAAATACACAGATGATGAAAGCACACGATACACCTATACTGTTTTGATCTTCCACTTGTAGTTTTTTTTTCTGCAAGTCTGTAATACCCCTGAAAAACTACTCTCAGGATAAAGATTTGGCGGGGAAGAAAGGCAAACTCTGATAAACCTATTAAGAGAAGCGAAAAAACACAGGATACATTTATAATATTTTCATCGGCAGTTTCGTAGATAGATAGATAATACCCCTGAAAAACTGCTCTTAGGATATATGTTTAGTAGAGGCCGCAGCTCCATTCAAACTCAGACGACCTGGGGAGCAGCGTCGCCAAATTGTCGTGCTTTGAACATTACGTTTATAATTTTTACGCTCCAAGACTGTCCTAACCACACAAATAACGGTAAAAAATGAAAGTTATCGTTGAAACTGTTAAATATTAATGGTTTTCGTTCTTTTTGCTATAGTTATCGGTCAGAAACTACGAAAATGGAAAGTGATGAGTTCGATAATTTAGCAACGCTGCTGGGGAGAGAGTGAGAGAGAAAGAGACACACAAATGCACACCCACACACCCACACACCCACACACAGATGCACACACGAAAACACCTCCATTGTTCCGGTTTTCCCCCTCGCCCTCTCACTGCAGCTTTGTAATGCCGCCAAAAAGTTGCTCGGTGCTCTTAGCCTTTACGTTCTGCAGGGATGGAAGGCCGAAAACTAGATATTGGTGAGGGAAGCAGAGCAGAACGCCGAGGGGAGGGCCAGCGGGAGGGACGGAGAGAGAGGGAGAGAGAGGGAGGGGAAAAATTATAGCTGTTGTTGTGATTCGAAAAAGCGATGTGACTGTTTTTCTGTATGTTCCCTTTCCTGCGTCCAGCGGCTGTGACCT
>NC_066535.1:4698773-4753773 GCF_024679095.1 Eriocheir sinensis
TGTGTGTGTGTGTGTGTGTGTGTGTGTGTGCAGGCTAAGCATTCACACTCGACCACCATCACACACTCTCCCAAATATAGTTGTAAAATAGTTGTAAAATCCATTCATTTAAAATTCAGAATGGGAACCGAAAGAGGGAGACAGCGAGGGAAAAAATAAACGAAAAGGGCACAGGTAGAAGCAGAGGAAGGCAGGGAGAATAGCTGATAAAATAGGGAAAAGGAAAGAATATGTAGGGAAAGAATAGGTAAGAAAAATAATATAACGAGTGGGTGTTGAGATTTGAAAGTATAAAGAAGGAAGGGAAAGAACAATAGGGAGCACGATTTTTTTACAGTATAGGAAGCCGTTCAAGGGCAAAAAAACAAAAAATAAAACAATAGTGGAAATGGAATGGAAAATAACTGAACGACTTTTCTCTTATGTGTTGTGTGAGGAATAGAAGGAATAAAACAACAGCCGGTAATGATTCGATGTCTGCTTTAAACGGATCGACTGCCGTAGTAGTAGTAGTAATTGTAGTAGTAGTAGTAGTAGTAGTAGTATAAGTAGAAGCAGCAAAAGAGTTAGAAGTGTTGGTATTAATGCTAGTAATCGCCGTAGTAGTAGTAGTAGTAGGAGGAGGAGGAGGACGAGGAGAAGGAGGAGAGGAGAAGGAGGAGGAGGGATTCAGGAAGGGAGGAAGGAAGGAAGGAAGGAAGGAGGGTGAATGTTATATTAGCAGAAACAGCAGCAGCACCAGCCCCTCCAGTATCAGACCCAACATTACAGCAACACGCGTAGTAGCAGTAATAACAGTAGTAGTAGTAATAGTAGTAGTAGTAGTAGTAGCAGGGACAGCAGGAGCAGGCGTAGTAAGCGGAGTTGTAGTAGTAGTAGTAGTAGTGGCGGAGGTGGAGGTGGTTGTGGCCGCGGCGAGTGTCTGGCTTACCCGTGTATTGATTAGCGCATACACAGCACGAGGCCCCCGTGTGTGTGTGTGTGTGTGTGTGTGTGTGTGCGTGCTCGAGTGGGTGGGTTTGCACACATACGCTTGAATGACAATCTTCTAAAAAAAATAAAGTCACTACCACACACACACACACACACACACACACACACACACACACACACACACACACACTCTCTCTCTCTCTCTCTCTCTCTCTCTCTCTCTCTCTCTCTCTCTCTCTCTCTCTCTCTCTCTCTCACCACAAAAGAGAGAGAGAGAGAGAAGGGGTGCTGAGAATACGAAAGAGGTGTTCAAATACAATCACCTTACTAAATTTGGTCAAGAAAAAGAATATCACACTCAATATTTGTCCCCGGGAGGAGGAGGAGGAGGAGGTTTTGTTTGCCCTCGTTAATGCCCTTCCGCTGTTTAGCCTGTGAATGGATCCAATACTTTGAAGGGAGGAGGGCAAACACAGCCGTCTCCTCGATGCGTGTGTGAACGGTGCTAGCGCGGTGGACTTTTGTGTGGAGACGTGCGGTATCGAGGAGGAAGAGGAGGGAGAGGAGTAGGAAAGAGGGGCTGGGAGTGGAGGAAGGAGAGGTAGTATATGAGAAGGGGAAGGAAGTGGTAGAGGAGGAGGAGGAGGAGGAGGAGGAGATAATAAAGGTAATACTTGGGGGGACTGAACAAGCTAGAGAAAGTAGAATGAAGTCTGGAATTAGGAGGAGGAGGAAGGAGGAGGTAGGGAAGATGGAGGAGGAGGAGGAAGAAGAGCTGAAGAAAGAGGAGGAAGAATACGAGGAGGGAATATCGGTAATAGTTGGCGGGACTGAATAAGCCAGAGAAAGTAGAATGAAGTCTGGAATTAGGAGGAGGAAGGAGGAAGAAGGACGAGGTAGGGAAGATGGAGGAGGAGGAAGAAGAGCTGAAGGAAGAGGAGGAAGAGCACGAGGAGGGAATATCGGTAATAGTTTGGGGGACTGAATAAGCCAGAGAAAGTAAAATGAAGTCTGGAATTAGAAGGAGGGAGGAGGGAGAAGGACGAGGTAGGGAAGGTGGAGGAGGAGGAGGAAGAGCTGAAGGAAGAGGGGGAGGAGCGGGAAGTGGGAATAACCGTATAGTTGGAGAGAACGAACAAGTCAGGGCAAGAGAATGAAGTGTGGAATGAGGAGGAGGAGGAAGGAAGAAAGACCAGCTGGAGAAAGTGGAGGAAGAGGAGGAGGAGGAGGAGGAGTAAATGGAGTTTGAGAGAATGAACAAGTCAGGGCAAAGAGAACGGAGAGAGAGAGAGAGAGAGAGAGAGAGAGAGAGAGAGACGGGGGGTGCATAGTATAGACCCCAAGATAGAAAACGAGGCTCCCTATAAACAAACTGGGTTATGTTGCATGGCCATTGATTCAAGCGCCCCCCTTACCCCTCCCCTCTCCACCCCACCACCACCACCACTACCATGTCTATCTCCTCCCCCCCCCCCTTCCGTTCCCATCCCTCACTTGTGTCCCAGGAGATAAGGCGGTAGTATAGCCCGTGAGTTTAGGTGTTAGATAAGGGCGTTGTGTCATGATTTCAAGAGAGCGTGAGGAAGGAAGAGCGGAAGAGATGATAGCTGATGAAGGGTGTGTGAGAGAGAACCGAATAAAGTTGGGAGACAGAAAGGAAGGAAGGAAGGTATGAAGAGATGGATAAGTGATGGATGGAGTAAGAGATATGTGAGAAAGGAAGAGAGGAAGGAAAGAAGGAAGATACTGATAGATAATGAAGGTGGAAGAGAGATCCGAGTAGGGAAAGAAGGAACATGGAAAGAAAAGTAGGAGGGAAGAAAGAAAGGACGGAAGGAACATAGAAGGAAAAGTAGAAGGGAGGAAAGGAAGGAAGGAAGGAATATAGAAAGAAAAGGAGGAAGGAAGAAAGGAACATACTGAAACGAGTAAGAAAGAATAGAGTCGTAAGAAGAAGTAGACGCGGAAGGAGTGTAAAAGAGGATGCCTGACAAGGGGTAAAGAATGAAGGAAAAGAGTGATAGAGGATGAGGGAAGGTGGTGAAGGGGAAGACAGGAAAAGGATTGTTAAGAGTGTTGGAGGAGGAAGGAAAATGGCGAAGCGGAAGTAAGAGAAAATAGGAGAGTAAAAAACGTAGACTTTTTGAGGAAGTACATGACTAAAAAATATAATGTGTAGATTTTTTTTTTCAAGTGTATCCGTAAAAACATTCATACATACATACATTCACACATACATACATTCACACATACACACGTACATACGCACTTTCAGACCGACACATTCACCATTCATATATTGTACATACTCTCTCACTGATGGGGCAAGGTGAAACAGTTAAACATGCATATATAACTAAAGCAAGGTACAGGCGAAGAGGGTTTTGGTGACGTCTATTAAGGCTTGCAGCTTCTTAACGCTGAACTGATAATTACGTGACATGAATGAATAACAAAAGAGAGATAGAGGGAGAGGAAGAAGGGAGGGGAACTGGGAGATAGTATATGAAGGGGGGACAGCGTGATGGAAGGGAAGAAGCGAGGATGAAGACAAGGAAAAAGGAGGAGGATAAATGAAGAGAGCGAGAAGGGAAAGGAAACAGAGGAAAGTAGCATGGTTGAAGAAAGAGAATAAAAGAGAGAGAGGTTGTTGAGGAGAGAGACAATGGGAGGAGGGAAGGGAAGAAGCTAAGATGGAGACAGGGAAAAAGGAGGAAGATAAATGAAGAGAGCGAGAAGGGAAAGGAAGCAGAAGAAAGTAGAAAGAGTGAAGAAAGAGGATAAAAAGAGAGATGCAGTTACGGAGAGAGAGAGAGAGAGAGAGGAGGAAGGACACACACACACACACACACACACACACACACACACACACACACACACACACACACACACACACACACACACACACACACACACACACTCTCTCTCTCTCTCTCTCTCTCTCTCTCTCTCTCTCTCATTAATGAAACTCCACATAAAGAACGAAATAACTCCAATGAAAAGCCAAGCCAGACAATAAAACTACAGCGTCGCAATTAAGGAGGTTATTACGACTTATGCAGCAAGTAATGAGTGAGGGATTGCGTTTAAGTATGACTAAGAATGAGGAAATGTCTGCTGGCTCGCTGAAGGGGACCATAATAGCTGTCATTACTGGCCATTATGCGACAACGAGTGTGTGTGTGTGTGTGTGTGTGTGTGTGTGTCCGAATCCACGTCACCAGGAAGTAATCACACACACACACACACACACACACACACACACACACACACACACACACACACACACACACACACACACACACGTAAAGAGAAAACTAATTAGGAGAGAAAATTTAATAAGAAGGGAATCCCAAACGGTGGAGTAGTTAGTGATAAACGAACCATAATTATTCGGAAATGTACTCGTGAAAAGCGAAGTTTATTGGCTCGTTAAAAAAAAAAACTCGGGTTTTTAATGAAAAACTCCGAGGCAGAAAACAACAACTACAAAGAGATGATGTATGAGGGTATGAGAGAGAGAGAGAGAGAGAGAGAGAGAGAGAGAGAGAGAGAGAGTGTGTGTGTGTGAGTGAAATTCTTTTTGCAGGTCCGCGAAGGTTCTTACTGCTGGGTATATGCTCAGGAAATATGTTTTGATCTTGCCCCAGTCTTGGCCGCACCTATTGATACACGCTAAGAGATGGCCGCGTGCTTCTCCGAGGGCATATTGTTTGGCTAACTCTATTTTTCCTGTTGTATCCCAGTTAGCGTGTGTTCTCCTTTCTATATCTGATGTCCATCCATTTCTTTCCTTCGGTGTGTCAAGTGAGGTTAGGTGATTTACTATACTTTTTCTCACCTCCACAGAAAAGGAGTAAGCCCTAAACTCTACTGAAGTCGTTCAGGATATGTCTGCTAAGTAATGTGACGAGATCGTCCTGTGCTAGAGTAACTGGCTTTGCGGCAGAAGGGTTCTCGTGGGAAGAAGTAGGGGATTCTCCGGTTCCGACATGATTATTCCAATGTTCTACTTCCGCAATGCCAAGTGAATCTGTCTTCTCCCTCGCTTTCGGTGCTGGACTTGTTGCACCACCCCACACACGACACCAATGTTGTAACCTTGATTTGGGTTGCTGAAGGAGAACTAATGGAAGATTTCACTCGCAACAAATGACTTACTATTTTTGTACTTTTAAGAGTTTTAAGGAGTTCGTAGTAGGGGTGGCGAAACGTTGTCGCCTTTTCACTGTTGTTGACTGTTGTTTCTGCATGTAAGGGCTTTACACTGAGGTTGCTCCTTTGTCCCTATGACATGGTTCCATCCTTTATGGCGATGGTACATAAGAGTGAATATTCATGAATAGTCTTATTTTACAAAGTGTCGTTTTACACGACTCTTAACCCTATAGCTTACGGCGTGGTGCTGCTGCGAAGCACCACACATATCATAGGGACAAAGGAGCACCCTCAGAGCAAAGCCCTTACATGTAGAAACAACAGTCAACAACAGTGAAAAAGAGACAACGTTTCACCACCCCTACCACGAACCCCTTAAAAACTCTTAAAAGTACGAGAATATTAAGTCACTTTTCTCGAGTGAATTTTTTCATTATTGCTCCTTGTGTATAGTTATGTTATTTGTGTAAGAACAAATACTCGGTGTAATTACTAGTAGGATGTGCACAAGTGTTAAAGTTGTATTGAAGAAGAGTCACGACACGAGTCGTTGACAAAGGCTGTATGGGAGGCCAGAAGTTCCTAGAGCTTTATTATGCTCAATTATTATGTTTCATTTTTATTCTTAATTTTAGTGTTTAAATTACATTTAATTAAATGTTGAAAAAGCAACAATGTTTCACCACACCTGCATGAAGTCCCTAAAAACTTTTAAAGTACCAGAATATTAAGTCAGTTGTCGTGAGTGAAATCTTTCATTGGTGCTCCTTCAACAACCCACATCAGGGTTACAACATGTCCTCCACGTGATTGATCTATCTACGGGGGGGAGAAAGGAAGGAAGGCAGGAATGATGAAAGGAAGAGAGAAGTGAGGCGCCAGAGAAGGAGAGGATGTCGTTGGGGAAAGTATGATTAAAGGAAAAGTTGTGAAGATTTGTAAATAGGAGAAATATAGATATAGTTGAAGGATAAAAAAAAAGTAGAAATGAGCAGTACGGGAGACTGAAGTGCAAACGAAGGAAGGGATAAAAAGAGGAAAAGCAAAGGAAACATAAAAGATAAACGATGAAAAGGAGCAATAAGTTGAAGGAAAGGGAGGTGATGTTGGAGGATGAAGAATAAAAAAAAAATAGCATCGTAACAAAAAAAAAATACAGATACAAACAACAACAACAACGTGCAACAACAGAAACAAACTGAATACTGCCACCAGAGTTCCTCTTGACCGCTGTCTCTGAAGTAGGGTTTAATTGACGGCCTGGAGAGTAAGTGGGTAATCTTCCTCAACTCGGCGATGGGTGGAGAGTGCCATTTGGTCGCTGCAGGACTCGAACCCGGGGTCTTTGGGATCACTCTGCCTTCTCCCCCCCCCAAACCCTTATTGTTGTAGTTTTCCTGTTAACGCGTCTTGAAACTAAAGGCGAAGTACCAAGAAATAACAGCCAAACACACACGCGCGCGCGCGCGCGCACACACACACACACACACACACACACACACACACACAGACACACAGAAACATATACACACACAAGAGCAAAACAACAACAAACAAAGAGCTACAGAAACTAACCCCCAACAAACCACACCTACAACAACAGCACACACACACACACACACACACACACACACACACACACACACACACACACACACACACACACACACACACACACACACACACACACACACACATATACACACACACACACACACACACACACACACACACACACACACACACACACACACACACACAACACACACAACAGCACACACACACACACACACACACACACACACACACACACACACACACACACACACACACACACACACACACACACACGAGCGGGTGCAGAAAAGGGCGATGCGGGTAATCCTAGGGACCGGCTACACCACCTACCAGGAGGCCCTCTCCGCCCTACACCTCACCACCCTTCAGGCCCGCCACCAACACCTCCTCCAGCAGGTCGCCACCAAACTCCTCCTCCACCCACGACACAGGAACCTGCTCCCCCCGGTAGCTCCCCCTCCCCGCTACAATGTCCGACACCACAACAAGCTGCTCCCCGTACGTGCGCGCACAGGCAGGTACAAGAAAAGTGCTATACCGACAATAGTGGGAATCCTCAACACACAGACACTCTACTCCTAAGTTAATTTTAAGTTTGTAATTTTAATTATCTTCATAAATAATATGTATATTTTCAGCTCTCGAGCTGCTCATCCCTAAATAAACCGTATATTATTATTATTATTATTATTATTATTATTATTATTATTATTATTATTATTATTATTACACACACACACACTAACTTCCACTTACCTGAAATTACCGTTCTTGTTAGTGTTGCTGTTTTGCTGTCACCCGGGGTCGTCAGGTAGTCAACATGTGGCCCCTTAGGTGTTAGTAGGGGGGGGTGAAGGAGGTGGGGGAAGAGGGGGGGGGGGCGGCGCGTGTGTGTTGTGCTGAGGGTCCTAATTAAGCAGCAGGTGGGCGTCTGATTAGCGTAAGTTTGTCTCCTCGTACCTTGTATTTAGCGCCAGCCTCCTCCTCTTCGGGGCGTCATTAGTAAAGGTTTTCTTGATATGCTTTCAATTGCATTCTAATTAGGAGTGTTTAGGGAAGCTGTAATTACGGTTCATTAGTCTTGTGTCTGTATGTGGGATATGGGGGAGGGGGAAGGGAAAGGACTGGGTTGTGTACGGGGGAAAGGGGAACTGGGTGTGGGGAGAGGGGGAGATAAGTATGTGGGGAGAGGGGGAGATAAGTGTGTGGGGAGAGGGGGAGATAAGTGTGTGGGGGAAGTGGCAGGGCTGTGTGCATGGGAGGGGGGGAGGGGAGTGTTTAGTGGGAGTGCGTGATTGTTGCTTGTGTGATTGTATGTGTATTTGTGCCAGTGATGGAGAGGGTCTGTGTGTGTTAGGGGGGGAGGGGGAGAGGGAGGGAATGATGTAAATATGTGTTTTGTATGTATGTTTATATGGACAGTATAGAGGGGGGTTAGGGGAGACGATTTGTGAATGGGGGGAAGGGAGGAAGGGGAGTGTTTAGTGGAAGTGCATCATTATTGCTTGTGTGATTGTATGTGTGTTTGTGCCAGTGATGAAGAGGGGCGGGGGGGTGTTAGGGGGGAGGGGAGGGGGGGGGGTGGAGGTAAATATGTGTTTTGTATGTGTGTTTATATGGGACAGTATAGAGGGGGGTTAGGGGAGACGATTTGTGTGTGCGGGGAAGGGGAGAGGGGAGGGGAGGGGAGTGCGGGGGTAGTGAGTACGTGTGTGTGTGTGTGTGTGTGTGTGTGTGTGTTCGGAAGTGATTAATTTGCCTTATTTATTTTATTTATCTCTCTTGTTTATTTTGTTTGTTTATTTGTATCAGTAATATATTTTTATTTCGTGTGTGTGCGTGCGTATGTTTTCTCTCTTTTATCACGTAAGAAAAGTATGGAGGGAGTCACCCCACTTCCATAATAAAAAAAAATATATATATCAATTTAACATCATCACCATCATCACCATCTTTGCTTTTTCGTTCCCTCTTTATTTTTTTCCCTTGAGCCGTCACCCTTTCATGTAAAAAAAGCAACGTCGTGGTCACTATCAATATCACCACCATCATCATCATCATCATCACCATCACCATAATTGACTTGATCATTAATTTACCTGTTCGAGGCAGCGCAAAAAGCCATCCATCTAAGCGCCATAATATTCCCATTTAAGACTAAAGGTAAATATTACTTCGTTAACCATATTACGCAACTAATTTCAATAATGCAGATCGCTATTAGGTGTATGAATATTACAAAATTACGGAAATATATGCCTCTACGTATGTACGACCGTGTGTGTGTGTGTGTGTGTGTGTGTGTGTGTGTGTGTGTGTGTGTGTGTGTGTGTGTGTGTGTGTTCTGTCTTTTTGTTATACGTCTCTGTCTATCTGGTTTGTGTGCATATGTCTGTTTCTGTCTCTCATTGCTGTCTACCTATATATCAGTCTGTCTGTCTGTCTAGCTCTATATCTATCTTTCTATCTTTCTATTTACCTATCTTTCTTACCTGCTTCTTTTTTTTCTTTCCTTTTATTTTTTCTTCCTTATTTTCCTTCTTTCTATCTATATACATGGTTGTCTATCTACCTTTCTCTCTCCCCTTTGAAAGTACCGTCGCACTCACACCTTGTCTCTCTTCCACAGGTACGGACAGTCCAGGTGTGGGGCAAGGAGGCGCCGGGCAGGTATGTGTGACGTCACCGTGTATACAAACAAACACAGCCGTCTTGTAAACCAAACCCTCCCTTTACGCGATGACCGCTGGCTGGCTGCATAGTACGTTCACACACACACACACACACACACACACACACACACACACACACACACACACACACACACACTTACTTGTCCTCTACCACCTCGTCCTCGTTTTTAATCCCTTTTTCTTCACTCTTGTTTCTTTCCTTGCCTCTCTCTCTCTCCTTTGTGTTCTCGTTTTTCTTTTCTTTTTTTTCACTTCACCTCACTTAACACACACACACACACACACACAGGTTAGATATAAAAATGGACCTGTTTGCTTTATTTTCTTGTTTTGATCCGCTTATCATGAAGGCTTGCGTGGTCCCTCTTCAGGTTTCACAGGTAGCAACTAATAATATCCCTTTAGGAGAACTCACTCAGACTCCTTAGTGCGTGTAACAGCTGGGCACACACACACACACACACACACACACACACACACACACACACACACACACACACACACACACACACACACACACACACACACACACACACACACACACACACACACACACACACACACACACACACACACACATATGGAAACACTTCTCGTAAGCGCCTTAGCGTGGATGACTGAAATATTTTAAAATGTGTATCGTTGGTGTTTTATATATTTTTTTCTCTTTCTTAAATGTGCGTGTGTGTGTTTGTGTTTATTTTTGCCTACCTCTGCTCATTTTCTCTTTTATTTGTTGTCCTATTTAATTATTTTTCTTCTTCTGTGTTGTTCTGTTTGCTCAATGTTTTTATTTTATTTTTATTTTACTCTCATTTGCATTTATTATTCATACTCATTTTCTTTATTTTTTACATTCTCACCTTCCTTTAATATTACACATTTTATTTCCCTTTCCTTTTCTTTACTTTTCTTTACTTTCATATTGGATCATTTTATTTTCTTCTGATTGTTTTCTTCGTTGGTTCTCCCATTTGCACCTTTTTCTTTCTTTTCTTTAATCTTTAAGGTCCCAGCTTCCTCTATCCCATTATTCCTCTATATTATTCCTTTATATTATATTCTTTACTTTCTATTTTGCATCACCTTATTTTCTCCTGACTGGTTTTTCTGTTGCTTCTCCAATTTGCTCCTTTTTCATTCTTTTCTTTAATCTTTACGGTCCCAGCTTCCTCTATCCCATTATTCCTTCCCTTTTCCTTCGTTTTCATCCCCAGAATATTCTTAACTTTTGATGGTCTTCCTATTCCTACCCTCAGACATGCTTTCCCTCCATTTCCTCAATTTCCGTCCCTCTCCCGTTCGTTTTCCTACCTTCCATTCCCTTTCCTTTCCACCCGTCCTGAATGCATTCCCTCCACTTCCACGTCGGATATATTTCCTCGTCATGACATCCCATTTTGCTCTTTCCTCGACCTCGTTCTCATCCCATCATTTTTTTTCTCTCTGGTGCTGTCCTTCCTAATCTCTTGTGTTTTCGGGTCGTTTCTCCTTTTCCTCCTGTTTTTTTTTTTTTTTTACTTCATAATCGTCGTTCATTTGTTTTTCTCATGTCTTTCTTTCTCTCTTTCTTTATGCTCAGTTTGTTTGTTTGTTTTTCTCTGTTTTTGTTCTTCCTAATCTCTTGTGTTTTCGGGTCGTTTCTCCTTTTCCTCCTGTTTTTTTTTTTTTACCTCTTCATAATCGTCGTTCAATCGTTTTCTCTTGTCTTTCTCTCTCTCTTTATCCTCAGTTTGTGTGTTTTATCTCTCTGTTTCTGTCCTTTCTTATCTCTTGTGTTTTCGTCTCTTTTTTCTCCCTTTTTTTCACGTTTTTACTACGTCCTCATAATCGTTCATTCGTTTTTTTCATCTTTTTCTTTCTTTCTTTATCCTCAGTTTGTTTGTTTTTCTCTCTGTTTCGCTCCTCCATTATCTCCTTTGTTTTCGTCACGTATTTTTTTTTACCTCCGTGTTTGTTCATTCGTCTTTCTCATCATCTTCTTTCTCCCTTTCTTTATCCTCTGTTTGCTTTTTTCTAACTTCCCTTTCGGTTTAATCATTTGCTGGTTCTTCTCTCTCTTCTCCTTTCTCTCCTTTCTTCCTTTTTCTAACTTCCTCTCTCAGTTTAACTCTCCCATTGTCTTTGCTTGTCTTCTTATTATCCTTCTTTAACTTTCCAATCTCTGTTTTATCTCAAGTTTCTCCTTTGAGTCAAGTTTTTTCTCCTCGTTATCTTCACCTTTTCGTCCTCTCTCATCCCTTTCCGTATCTCTTTTCCCCATGATATTTTACGTTATCCGTCTTTGCTTTCAACCTCAGTCTTCATCTCTCTGTTCTCTTTCGTCGTAAGTTTTTTTCCTCGTCCGATTTTCCTCGTCCAGTTTCCCTCTTTGTCTGTCTACTCCATTTTAACGCCTTTGCTGTCAGTCGCACCCTTTACTATATTGAATTCTTTCCTCACAATTTTCTTCCTCATATAATTTTCCTTTTCGTTTGTGTACCCCAGTTTGTCGTCTTGCTCCCAATCCCAGTCGTTATCCGCTGCTCTCTTTCGTCATAACTTTCTTCCTCATCCAATTTCCATCTTTGTTTGTCAACCCCATTCTCTCTAACTCTCTCCCATTCTCTATTTCAAGCCTCTACCAATTTTTCATCATAACTTTCTGCCTTATCCAATTTCCCTCTTTGTTTGTCTACCCCATTCTCTCTAACTCTCTCCCATTCTCTATTTCAAGCCTCTACCAATTTTTCATCATAACTTTCTCCCTTATCCAATTTCCCTCTTCGTTTGTCTACCCCATTCTCTCTAACTCTCTCCCATTCTCTATTTCAAGCCTCTACCAATTTTTTTTCAGTCCCTCCCTAATTGAATCACGTCTTGCCCCGGTTTTCTTTCTTCGTGGAACCGACAAATTGGATCGCGTATAATGTTCCCTGAGCCGCTGTGCCCGACGAGGCGGCTTACAGACAGGCTGGCGGGGCTCGGGTTGCTTTCTCCGTGCCCTCTGGTGGGAAAAGGAGGAGTCAAACAATAGTCACGGTACACTACACTGACCCACATGACCCGCCCCCTCTTCCTTATCTATGGGAGGTGACGGGTTGGATGGAAGGAGGTAAGAATTCGCTATCTAATGTCTGTGTCACGTTTTAGGGAGGGTGAGGGAGAGGATGGGTCTGTTGGGTTTATTTAGTGTGTATCAATTTCATTCTTTGTTTGTCTCCCCAAAGTTTGGCGTCTTTGCTGTCACTCGTAATCTTCATCAGTTTCTCTTGTGTCACGAGTTTCTTAATTATCCAGTGACACCTTACACTAAGCTGATCCTCCTCCTCTTCTATACCAATGAGAAGTGATTGGATATTATTATAAGAGGCCGGGTATCAAGACGCCTCTCCATTCGAAATTGACCTCTCTGTCTGTTTTGTCTGCCTGTCTCTGTCTGCGTCTCTGTTTCCGAGCTGCAAATTTTAATAGCGAGACAAAAACATTAACAAAATTGATATACCTAAAGGATATTCCTCCAATACCTCCACTCCCTCTCCAACACCTCCAGACCTTCCTTCTCGACACCCACGAACTCCCGATCCTCATGGCGTCTGGTTATTCTCTGACCTTCCCCTTCTTTGTCCTCTGCCCTTGTCCGTTACACTTTTCTATGCTTTCTAATAAAGGGGCAGTGATTGGAGGGCTTTTTTTTACTTATTTTTGCCCTTGAGCTGCTATACCCTTACTGTAAATAAATAAAAAGAGGAGGAGGAGTACGGACATTAGTAGTTGCGTGTTTACCAGCTCCCAAACACCTGAAACGCCGAGGAAGAGAACATGAAAGTGAAGTGATGAGAGAGAAGGAAAGATGAAGTGATGAGAGAGAAGGAAAAAGAGAACAAAAGAATTTAGAAGATTATAGAAATGGGAGAGAAAGGACCAGTGTGTGTGTGTGTGTGTGTGTGTGTGTGTGTGTGTGTGTGTGTGTGTGTGTGTGTGTGTGTGTGTGATCCCTGTTGCCGGCTGTAGAGGATTTGCCGTAATTCAATCTGTCGCTCTTTTTGTCATGAATATTTTTTTTTGCCTCGCGTTGGCTAATGATTTTGTAATTGAATGATTGCATTTCTATTGGCGCCTGTCTCTGTGTCTGTTTGTCTGCGCCTGTGATTAGCGGCGTGTCAGTATTTTTTTGCCAATTTGGGATTTTTGTAAGTTTTTGGAGGATGTTTTTCTTATTTTACTGATTTTAGACACTTAAATTTTACCTCCAACACCTCCAGACCTTCCTTTCCCTACCTCCAACACCTCCAGACCTTCCTTTCCTACCTCCAACACCTCCAGACCTTCCTTTCCTACCTCCAACACCTCCAGACCTTCCTTTCCTACCTCCAACACCTCCAGACCTTCCTTTCCTACCTCCAACACCTCCAGATCTTTCTTTCCTACCTCCAACACCTCCAGATCTTCCTTTCCTACCTCCAACACCTCCAGATCTTCCTTTCCTACCTCCAACACCTCCAGATCTTCCTTTCCTACCTCCAACACCTCCAGATCTTTCTTTCCTACCTCCAACACCTCCAGACCTTCCTTTCCTACCTCCAACACCTCCAGATCTTCCTTTCCTACCTCCAACACCTCCAGACCTTCCTTTCCTACCTCCAACACCTCCAGACCTTTCTTTCCTACCTCCAACACCTCCAGACCTTACTCTCATACCTCCAACACCTCCAGACCTTTCTTTCCTACCTCCAACACCTCCAGACCTTTCTTTCCTACCTCCAACACCTCCAGACCTTCCTTTCCTACCTCCAACACCTCCAGACCTTCCTTTCCTACCTCCAACACCTCCAGATCTTCCTTTCCTACCTCCAACACCTCCAGACCTTTCTTTCCTACCTTCAACACCTCCAGATCTTCCTTTCCTACCTCCAACACCTCCAGACCTTCCTTTCCTACCTCCAACACCTCCAGACCTTTCTTTCCTACCTCCAACACCTCCAGACCTTCCTTTCCTACCTCCAGTACCTCCAGTCCCTCCACATTTCAAACCCCAACACCTCCAGACCTTCCTTCTCGACATCCACGAAACTCCCGATCCTCATGGCGTCTCGTTATTCTGTGACCTTCCCTTCCTTGTCCTCTGCCCTTGTCCAGCATCCATATTTGATTGTCACCATGCTGCGTCTCCTATACACGGCAGAGGTCAGAGGTCACGGCGGGGTTAAGCAATGCGCGAGAGATAGACTGAGAGGTAAATAGAGAGAAAAAGAGATGTAGCACTACAAATCATAACTTTAAAGAAAAGCGAATAGAGTTGAAAAAATCAGTGCTTACGATAAATGAATTACTTAAAGATGAAAAACGAGAAACAGGAAGTGACGAGAGGAATGTCATTAGAAGCCATTTATTACACACACACACACACACACACACACACACACACACACACACACACACACAGACACCTGCAAACACAAAGGGATTAATTGTCATGAGTAATTTCCTGGAAAAAAAACATCAGAAGAGCGCAATGGAGATGAGATTGTGTTGACGTCCTCACAGTTTAATTACGAGTCTCTGAAAAAAAGGGAAAGTTTTATATAGCTTTTTTTTTTTAAGGAAAGCGCAAATGAAGAGAAAAGACACCTCGCACATTACTGCACAGCCTCTCCCCCCCTTCTCAACACACACACACACACACACACACACACACACACACACACACACACACACACACACACACACACACACGCACACACACAATGCGATCAACAGTTTAGTGTAGGAAATTCAATCATCTGCTTTAGGTATATCAATTTTGTTAATGTTTTTGTCTCGCTATTAAAATCTGCAGCCTGGAAACAGAGACACAGACAGAGACAGGCAGACAAAACAGACTTACATACATACACACAGACAGAACAGACAGACTTACAGACAGAAAGATAAAAAGTCAGACATATTAACTGACACATACCAAATTACCAACCCAACACAAAGACACTCAAACTCGTAGATAGAATGAAAACAAAATTATGAAGAAACAGACCGACAGAGACAGGTAGATCAAAAACAGGTAGATAGATTATAAAGAATCGACTAGCCTTCTCTTACCATCCAGACAGACAAAGCCATGCATTCAGCTCCCTCGATAAATAATTCAATCCCTTCCACCCACAGCCCCACCTCAGTCTCTATAACGTGTATCCTTCAACCCTTTCGACCTATATCACCCATAGCCTTTCTTCCCTTCACCCTATTCTCTCATCGATACCTTCCGCCCTCCTTGACCCTCTACCACCCCTATCAACGCTATTGTAAGCCCTCTTGAACCCCTTTACTATCTACTCTAACCTTCATCATCACTCACCTTACTACCTAAATTTACTACCCACCTATCAAGCCTTACTACCTATCGTACCTAACTTAACCTCAATTAACCCAACCAAACATTACAGCCTGACCTAACCTTACTAGCTAACCTTACTATCTAACCTACCTAACCTTAATACACTTTCCTTTAGAGTTGTGACTTGTAAAACATCTCTCTCTCTCTCTCTCTCTCTCTCTCTCTCTCTCTCTCTCTCTCTCTCTCTCTCTCTCTCTCTCTCTCTCTCTCTCTCTCTCTCTCTCTCTCTCTCTCTCTCTCTCTCTCTCTCTCTTCTTTAACTCCTTCATCACCACCACCTCCTCTCCCACACCCAACAGCCCCCCCCCCCTCCCGCTTCCTACCCACCACCCCCCCCCCCCCCCCTTCCTGCACCGCCCCCTAGTCTACCGTCTACCTCATGTCTAATTATCATAACGAGTAAGAATATTCGGATCAATGCTAATTCCTCAAAGGCGCCCTGTTCTTAATTCTGACTAATGAGAGACCGAGCGAGGTAATGTGAAGGTATTAGTAATTGTTCTTAGTCATGGTACAGAGTGTTGTTGTTTTTTTTCCTTTCTTCTCCGTCAGGCGTTTTTTTTTTTTCTTTATCTCGTGTGTTGGCGAAATGGATGCGTGTTATGCTTCCTTGCTTGTGATTTGTCGGGCTGGTGAGGACTGGTGGGGCTCTGTGATTGGTTGGTTGTTCGTCTTCCTTTTTTTAGCCAGTTGTTATAAGTAGTGTCTTTTGCATATATTGTTTAGGTTGCTGTAGTTTTAATAAGGTGTGTGTGTGTGGGTGTGGGCTGGGGGGGAGGTGAGAGAGGGTTTGTGTGTGTGTGTGTGTGTGTGTGTGTGTGTGTGTGTGTGTGTGTGCATTTAATTAAGCAGCCGTCCCCTCGTGCATATAGTTCACGGCATAATTCGTAACACAGTCTTGCCCGTTTATCTGAATTACGCTCAAGGCAAGTACCTACCTTACTTCGCTACCCTAACCTAAATTAAAACCCAACCTAACATTACAATTTAACTTAACCTTACTACCTAACCTAACCTAACCTAACCTACCCAACCTAACCTACCTAACCTAACCTTACCTAACCTAACCTAAATTAACCTAACCTTACCTAACCTAACCTAACCTACCTAACCTTACCTAACCTAACCTAACCTAACCTAACCTACTTAACCTAACCTAACCTAACCTACTTAACCTAACCTAACCTAACCTAACCTAACCTTCACAACCTAACCTAACCTAACCTACCTAACCTAACCTAACCTACCTAACCTAACCTAACCTACCTAACCTAACCTAACCTACTTAACCTAACCTAACCTAACCTAACCTTCCCAACCTAACTCTACCTAACCTTACCCTACCTAACCTCTTCTTGGATAAGCTTGTACTACGCTTTTGCTTCTGTGCTCACTTTCGTAACTTTGTCCTTTTAGAGTAAGAGATAATAGAGAGGAAACCTTTAACCCAACCTTCTATTCTGAACAACCTATCAGCCACTCTTACTATATAGCCGGGTAACCCACACAGCGAAACTCAAGCATTCATCCCCCTTTCCTTGCCTCCCTCCCTTCCTAAGCCCTGTCTTTCTTCTTTTCTTTATTATTTTTCCTTTTTTCTTTCAACATGTTTTTATTTTTATTTTACCTTATTCTCTATTTGTGGGTGGGTGCTTTTTCTTAATGATCTTTCTTTGTTTTCTCGTTTTCTTTTCACTTCTTTAGTCTTCGTTCTTTCATCGTTTTCTTCTTTTGTTTTGTTTTCTTCTTTTAACATTTCTTCATTTCCCATTTCCTCCTCCTCCTCTTCCTCCTCCTCCTCCTTCTCGAAATAACCACAATATAACCTGATCCTCTTTTCCTCCACTTGAATGATTCCCAAAGTTGGTACGACCTATCAACATGATCTTCTTCCTTCACTTACACCATCACCAACACTACCATGCAATCCAGTGCAAAGTACACCTACCTAACGCCTTAATTAATACCACCACCACCACCACACACCTTCCCTCACCAACTACACTCACAGTTACATACCCCATCACCATCACTACCACCACCATCACCACTTCATCTTTCCAAAACTCCATTCTCTCTATCTTCTTTTTATTACATATCTTCACGTTCCTCCTTCTTGCCCTATTGCTCCTCCTCCTACTGCCCCACTCCCTCCTCCTACTGCCCCCTCCCTCCTCCTCCTGCCCCACTCCCCCCTCCTCCTCCTGCCCCACTCCCTCCTCCTCCTCTTTTTCGTCCTCCTCCTTCTCCACCACCGGCGTTGTCCGATATAAAGAAGAAGGAAGAAGCGGGTTTGAGAGTCACCCAAATCTGGAACTAATTTACTTGCTTCATGAAATCTTTTGAGTACGGAAATTAAAGGGTTCGTGGCGCCTTTGTGGATGGGAGGAGGAGGAGGAGGAGGAGGGAAAAGGTCGTACCAACTTTGAGAATCATTCAAGTGGAGGAAAAGAGGATCAGGTTTTATTGTGGTTATTTCGAGGAGGAGAAGGAGGAGGAGGTGGAAAAAGAAGAAATGTTAAAAGAAGAAAACAAAACAAAAAAGAAGAAAACAATGAAAGAATCGAAGACGAGAAAAAAGAAAAAAGAAAGAAAACAAACAAAGATAACTTAAAAAAATCACACACCCTCAAATAGAGCATAAGGTAAAATAAAAATAAAAAAGTTGAAAGAAAAAAAGGGAAAAAAATAAAGAATAAAGAAAAGAAGAAAGACAAGGCTTAGGAAGAGAGGAAGGCAAGGAAAGGGGGATGAATGCTCGCGAAGAAAAAAATGAGAGAAAGAAAGAACGAACTAGGAATTGGATGGACAGGAAAGAGAAGGAACAAGATGAGAAGGAACGGTGAAGGGACTGAGGTTGGAGGAAGGGAAAGGGAATAAGAGAGGGAGGGGAAGGTGATAAGTAGGGGGAGGGGATACGAGGGGGGAAGGAACAAGAGGAGAAGGGTCAAAGAGAGGGAGAGGTCAGAACACTTTAGTTTCCCTCTCCCTCTCGGATCTGTGTGTAACCAGAGAGACTTAGTCGGGAAGGCATTAACCTCCATTTCCTCTTCCCCTTATGACCCTTCTCCTATAACCGGCCGAGAGAGAGAGTGTGTCAAAGAATACTCAGAGCAACATAAAAGCGAAAAAAAAAACTAACAAAGAAAAATGAATCGTGTAGGGAAAGAGATATACAGAAAGACATGAGAGAGAGAGTAAAGAGTGGGTTCCTCGGTGATGTAATTTAACTTGTCAGCGGGGAGGAAGTTCGGCGGTGTTCGGCGTGTGACGGAGGAAAGTTTTGCGTCGCGTCAACGTTTATTATTGAATTCCTCGAGTATAAAACATTTAATTAGTCCACCCCCTAGAGACACCGTTTTCTTTTTCATCTCTTAAAGCTGGAGGGGAGAGTAGGGGGCGGGGGAGTGAGGGGAGAAGAGTAGGATTGAAAGAGGAATAAAGTAGAAGGGATAGGAGAGAAAGGAGAATAGTAGGAGGGTGGTGAGTGAGAAAGAAAAGTTGAAACGAGAGGGGAAGAAAGACGAAGAACACGAAGGAGAGGGAAAGCAGAACAGGAAGGGGGAAGGAAAAGCGGAAGAGTAGGAGAGGGGAGGGGAAAGAGTAGGAAGAGGGGAGAAAGAAGAAGAGTGTGAGGGAGATGTGAGGGAAAGAGAAAAGGAGAAAGTCGTCAGAAAGGCGTCTCTAATCTCATTTCCTCAGCTTATTTACTTATTAATCTTATTCCTTGTCGTTTTTTTTCCTTCAGCTTCAATTCTCTAGACGTGTGTGATTAAAGGTCAGGTCTCGCTGGGTTGTTGATGCTGGTGATTTCTTGAATGTTTTAATTACGGTGTTAAGATAGTAAAGGCACCTAAGGAGAGTATAGAGGAGTGTTAAGAGGGAGTGCAGTATAATGTTGTCTTTGTATCAGGAGTGAGTGGAGTATAATTCAGTCTTGTGGTCAGCGTTTTCATTGAGGATGGAGGAAAGAAGTACCTCGTCTTGCAGGTTATGTTGAGGATTGTACAGAGAAGTGATAGGAGGATGAAGGGAGGTAAAAATACAGTCCTGCTTCTAGTGTTTACCTTTAGCAGGGAGGAAAGAAATAGTTTGTCTTTCCGGTTACGTTAAAGAGGGAAGAAGTGGTCTGCCTTTCTGGTCACGTCGAGGACTGAGGAAAGACGTGCTAGGAGGAGGAGGTGGGTGAAATACTGTCCTGCTTTTAGTGTTTGCGTTGAGAAGAGAGGAAAGAAGTAACGTGGTTTTTGGGAGGAGGAAACGAAGCATTTGTCTTTCTGGATACATTGTGCAGGAAGAAAAGGAGAAGGAAAGGAGAAAATAAGGAGGAAGGAGGAAAGAAGTAGTTTGATGATTTGTTATGATGAAGTGAAAAGAAAGAAAGCAGTATGCCTGTCTTTCTGGCGTTTAGTTATAGAATAAAAAAAAAAAGATATACCTTACGCTCAACAAATACCAGTTTTCCTCTTATTCAAGCAGGAGGAAGAAAAACGATATATTCCTTAGTTTTCCTACTTTTTTTCCCTTGCAAATGAACGTAACCTATTTTTTTTTTCATCGGACGCTTTGGTTACGTTGAACTATAGCAGAATAAAACACGACATACTTTACGTTCAACAAATACCTCTTATTCAAACAGAAGGAAAAACGAAATACTCTCTCGTTTTCCTACTTTTTTCCCTTGCAAATGAACGTAACCTATTTTTTTTTCATCGGCTATAACAGAATAAAACGCGATATACTTTACGTTCAACAAATACCTCTTATTCAGACAGAAGAAAAAACGATATATTCTCTTGTTTTCCTACTTTTTTCCCTTGCAAATATACGTAACCTCCTAACTTTCATTGGACGCTTTACTTAGGTTGAACTATAGTTAATTAAAACATCCCCGTTTTCCTCTTATTCAAACAGGAGGGGAAAAAACACAATATACTCTCCTGTTTTCCTACTTTTTCTCGTCCTGCAAATATACGTGACCTGCTTTGTTTTTTCATCGTGTGTTTTAGCCTCGCCCCGCGCCAGACGTTGCACGCAGCTAAAAGGTCATCGAACGCTGATGGATAGGGGACTTTTTTGTTTTTTTTATTTTTTGCGTGCCATCGAAATGTTTGAGACTTTGGCAATTTAGTGTTAATTGAAGTTTGGTGTGAAGCGACGCCAACATTTTTTATACGAGAACTTCAGAGGTTTTTCAGCGTTGAGAGAGAGAGAGAGTCATCACAAAGCTAGCCATCTCTCTCTCTCTCTCTCTCTCTCTCTCTCTCTCTCTCTCTCTCTCTCTCTCTCTCTCTCTCTCTCGCTCTCACTCTCTCCTCTCTCCTCCCTCCCTCCTTGCTTCCTCCCTCCCTCCGGCGTTCTTCTGTGTTGAGAATCTACCATACTTTTTCTTCTCCCCTTCCCCTTCCCCTCCCCCCTCCCCTTCCCCTATCCATTTAGCCATATCCCTGACGCCTCTCTCCCTGAAGGGCCCCTAAAGGTTGCCATCTCTGCTCTTCCCTACATAAAATCTTTCTCTTAATACTCGTTTCTGATATGTGGTTCTCGTCTCTCTCTCTCTCTCTCTCTCTCTCTCTCTCTCTCTCTCTCTCTCTCTCTCTCTCTCTCTCTCTCTCTCTCTCTCTCTCTCTCTCTCTCTCTCTCTCTCTCTCTCTCTCTCTCTCTCTCTCTCTCTCTCTCTCTCTCTCTCTCTCTCTCTCTCTCTCTCTCTCTCTCTCTCGCTCTCGCCCTCGCTCTCTCGTTGCTTTGTTCTCCGCGTTGCCTGTTGACTCCTATCTCGATTTCTCTCCCTTAATGTCTTCGCTAAAATCCGCCGCTTGGTTGGACTGCGCTGCATTTCACTTCCTGGTTCATTATTTTTCAGTCTGACTAACTATCGTATTTCTTTTGTTTTTTTTGTAGTTTCCGTCCTCTTCTCATTTGTCCTTTCTTCTTGTAATTTCTCTCTATTCCACTTCTTACTCTAATATCTTTCTTTGTCTTGTTTCTTATGTTCTCGTAGATTCCTTCCTATTTGCAAATCGTTTTTTTTTTTTTTTTTCATCGAGTCTTCGTTCTCTTCCCATGTTGACTTTTCTTCTTGCAAAATCTTTCTCCAATCCACTTTTTACTCTCATATCTTTCTTTCGTGTTTCTTTTTTTGGTTTTCGTAGATTCCGTCATCTTTACCTATTGACTTTTCTCCTCTGTTTCTCCATTTCACGCTTCCCTTTGATATATTCCAGTCTATCTTGTATCTTCTCTCCCCCTTCTCGTTCCGCTGCTCTCCCTACCTCGCATGCATGGCTTATCCTCGCGTCCTCCTCCCCTCCTGCACCTTCCTACATGTCAACACCGTATATCTCTGTTCCCTTCCGCTTACTATTCTAATGTGTTTTCCTGCACGCCATTATTTCCCTGCAGTGGCGCGGCAGGTGTGATGATGCGTTTTTCATGTTGACGCTTCAGGACGAGCGTATCAGAGGCCTTCCATCCATCAGTTTCGACATCACACAATTACTTAGTGCCAGGGAGAACGGTAAAAAGAGCGCCGACACATCGATTTCGACATCAGACGTTCACGCTCGTGCGACAAAGATGAAGAGATAGTTAGATGGATAGGTAGTGAGGGAGAGAGAGCAAGTAAGTAAATGGATTCGGTAAAGCCCACAGAGTTATAGGGATATTCATTGTGACCCATTATCATATATATCAGACATTCACGCTCCTATGACAAAGATGAAGAGATAGTTAGACGGATAGATAGTGAGGGAGAGAGGGAAAGTAAGTAAATGGATTCGGTAAGTCCATAGAGTTTTAGGGATATTCATTCAGACCCATCAACAAATATATCAAACATTCACGCTCCTATGACAAAGATGAAGAGATAGATGAATAGATAGTGAAAGCGAGAGGGAAAGTAAGTAAATGGATTCGGTAAAGTCCATAGAGTTTTAGGGATATTCATTCAGACCCATCAACAAATATATCAAACATTCACGCTCCTATGACAAAGATGAAGAGATAGTTAGATGAATATATAATGAAAGAGAGAGAAAAGCAAGTAAATGGAAGCGTGAAAGCCAGTAGTGTATTAGTGACATTCGTTTACGTGTTGAATTTCAATTAAAGATATCCCAAAATTTAAGGCTCTCGTAATTTTAAAGACAAATTAACACGATGCTGAGATTTGTTTACCGAAAAGACTCCGAGAACACAACAAAATAATAACAAATAATAAGAAAAAGCTAATAACACTCAATTTAATAACTAAACTAACTAACTAATAACAAAATATAATAACACAAACTGTTTAGACGCCTTTACCAATACGACTCATGGATGTAGACTGTCTGCACGTGCCTTAAAAAAGATAGGTTAGACGCCTTTACCAATACGAGTCATGGATGGAAACTGTCTTCACGTGCTTAAAACAAAATAAGATCGAGTTGCAGAATCAGTCGGCGTTTTATTTTATTATTTTTTTTTTACAACAAAGGAGACAGCTCAAGGGCACACAAAAATGGAAACAATAATAAAAAAAAAGCCCGCTACTCCCTGCTCCCATGGTGATGCTGGTGACCTATTTCTCTCCAGTCCCAAAGAGGTTAATAGGAACAGACTCTTCGAACCCTTAGTGAAGAGACGCGGCGCCGATTAAAGGGTAAAGAAGTATTGGGAGGGAACGCTGAAGTAGATTCCTCTGTCTGTGTCTGTGTCTGTCTGTTTGTATCCGTTTGTAAGTGGTTATCTCTGTCTATCTTTGTCTATTTGGCTTTCTGCTATGTGCCTATCTGTGTCTGTTTGTCCCTGTCTCCCTGCCAGTCTCTCTGCCTGTCTTTCTCTCCGTCTGTCTGTTTGTCTGTTTGCTTGTCTCTGCCTCTGTCTTTCTTCCTGTTTGTCTGCCTATTTCACACACACACACACACACACACACACACACACACACACACACACACACACACACACACACACACACACACACACACACACACTCCTCCTCCCCCTCCCCCCCCACACACACACACGCAATTGCTTCCCTCCCTGAAAACAGACAACTATTAAAACACACACACACGTCCTACAAACACAAACACAGACACGCACAAACACACACAGCGCAGGAAACGAAACAAAACAAGGCCGACAAAACGTGACTCGCTGAGATTCCGCGAAACACCTCAATTTTTTTATGTTTTTACCCAAGACGCAAAAGAGAGAGAGAGAGAGAGAGAGATGAACGTGTCAGCAGCCGAATGCTAAAAAAAAAAAGGAAAAAAAGTGAGACCCATCCATTTTTATTCATCATTCCTCGCCTTCTAAATCCGGGAACTTTTGTCTCTTTTTTCCCACAATGCATCGGACGATTTTCCATAACGTATCGTACTGCTCCGCCTCCTGCTCCTCCTCCTCCACCTCCTCCTCCTCCTCCTCCTCCTCCTCCTCCTCAGCCTCTTCCTCCTCAGCCTCCTCCTCCTCAGCCTCCTCCTCCTTTTCCTCCTCTTTCCTATGATATATTACTGAAAGGAAATTGTTGAGGGTGTACCATTATTTATTAAAAAATGTGGGGGAAAGTGAGTGATATAGTAGTAGTAGTAGTTGTAGTAGTAGTAGTTGTAGTAGTTGTGGTGGTAGTTGTAGTAGTAGTAGTAGTAGTAATAGTAGAAGTAGTAGTTGTAATGGCATTATTAGTGGAGGTGGTTGTGGTCGTAGTAGATTATTATAGTACTTGTGGTTGTAGTGGTAGTAGTAGTAGTAGTAGTAGTAGTAGTAATGGTTGTAGTAGTAATAGTAGTTGTAATAGCAATAGTAGTGGAAGTGGTAGTGGTAGTAGTTGATTGTATTACTTATGGTTGTAGTAGAAGTAGTTGTAAGAGGAGGAGGAGGAATAAGAGGAGGAGGAGGAGAAGGAGAAGAAGGAGAAGGGAGAAAAAACAGAGAAGGAGGCGAGAGAGAGAGAGAGACATAGAGTCAGACAGATGTGTTGTTGACCTTTTTTCATCCTTCTGAAGCCGCCATGTTTGTTTGTTTGTCTGTTTACGTCTGGGCGCGCATGACGTCACCCACCTTGGAGGAGCAGGCTTGGCAGGCGATCAAGGAGGCGCTGTTTTTTTTGTGTGTGTGTGTATGTGTGTGTGTGTGTGTGTGTGTGTGTGTGTGTGTGTGTGTGTGTGTGTGTGTGTGTGTGTGTGTGTGTGTGTGTGTGTGTGTGTGTGTGTGTGTGTGTGTGTGTGTGTGTGTTGGTTGATGGGATTGTATTAACTCTTTGTACACACTTTTATGAGTTGATTTTTTTCTTTAACGAGTAACATTTTTGCCTTATGCCTATTATTTTTTTTTTTTTTTTTGCTTTTCTTTTTAATGACATTCTTTATGCTACTTTTGTCTTTTTTTTGTTTTTGGGGGGGGGGTTAACTGCTTCCGTTCTCTTTCTTTCCCATAGTTTTCCATTCCAACTCCTCCCTTCCCTTCCCTTCCCATACTTCTCCCTTCCTTCTCATTCCTTCACCTCCTCCTCCTCCGTTTCTCTTCCTTTCCTTCCCTCTCCTTTCCACTCCATCTCCTTTTTCCCTCTCCATTCTCCATTTCTTTCCATCCCTTCTCTTTCTTTCCCTTATTTGTCCATCCCTACTCTTCCCTTCTTCTCCCTCCCTTCTCATTCCTTCACTTCCTTCTCTTCCCTTTTTCTTCCCTTCCCGTCTCTTTCATTTCCACTCCATCCCTTTCTTTCCCCTTCCTTTCCATCCCTTCACTTCTCCCTCCTTCCCTTCTCTTTCTTTCCTTTACCTTTCCATCCCTACTCTTCCCTTTCCTTTCCATATTTTTCTGTCTCTTCTCGTTCCTTCAGTTCCTTATCTTTCCTTTCTTTTCCCTTCTCTTTCCTTTCCACTCATCCCCTCTATTTCCTTCCCCTTCCTTTCCATCCCTTCCCTTCTTCTTTCCTCGTTTTTCTTTCCATTATTTCTCTTACCTTCCTTTTTATTCCCTTTTCTTCCCTTCCTCTCGCTTTCCTTCCTGTTACACTTCAATCTCTTCTTCCTTCTCATCGCTGACTATCCTTTCCTTTATTTTCCCTTCCTTTTCCTTCCCTTCTCTATTTCAACAAGCCCTTCCCTTCCCCATACACTCTATCATACTTTTCCTTTTTCCACTTTCTTTTTATTCCTTTTTATTCCTTATCCCCTTTCCCTCTCTTTTCCCATCCTCTTCCTTTCCTTCTTTTTTCACAGTCCTTTCCCTTCTCCACACATTTTCATTCTTTTCCTTTCCCTTAATTTCTTTTTTTTTTATTCCCTGGTAAACGTATCTGCTCATTTTGTTTTGTTTTTATTTATTTTTCCTGATTGTTCCTTTCCAGTTCTATTTTTCGTAACTGTGATGTCTCTTATATTTTGTGATTATATCTTTACTCTCCCATTCGATCAAGTTTGTCAAAATCCTGCGTGGCCAATGGTCTTTTATGATCTTCCTTTCTTTTCAATTTCCAGTGTTTGTTTGTCTCTCTTCGTCGCTCTTTCATCATCTTCTTCCTCCTCCTCTTCTTTGGTCGTCCAAGTATTCTGTCTCCTCTTATTGGTTTCTTTCCCTTGGCTCAATCATCCTTTTCTCTCTCTCTCTCTCTCTCTCTCTCTCTCTCTCTCTCTCTCTCTCTCTCTCTCTCTCTCTCTCTCTCTCTCTCTCTCTCTCTCTCTCTCTCTCTCTCTCTCTCTCTCTCTCTCTCTCTCTCTCTCTCTCTCTCTCTCCTCTCTAATACTCTCTCTCTCCCTCTCTCTCCTCTCCCTTCTTACCTAATGCATTCTCTCTTCATTCTCGTGCACTCCCTTCGTCATTCTCTCTCCCTCGTTCACACACTTTCTTTATTGAACGTTCATCTCAGTTTCAGATTTCTTCGCTCCTCGTTCGTTTTTTCTCACTCATTTGATTGTATCGTCTTTTTTTTCTCTCTTCTTTGTTCCTTACTAACTCCTCCTTGATGCTTCTTTATGAGAGCTCCCCTTTTCTATTTTTTTTCTTTTATTTCTTACTTATCTCTTGTATCTTTTTTTCATTCATCCTCGCGACTCCCTCCTCGCTCCTTTTCCATCTCCTCCTCATACTGTTCCCTTCTTTTCCATCACCTTCCCTTCTATTTCCTTCTCACTTATCTTTCGCCTTTTAGCCATTCCTTCTCTTCATATTCCTTTCTTTCTTTATTTTTTTTCATCCCTTCCTTTTTCACACTTTTCTTTCCTTCCATTCCTTAACAGTGCACGCCCTTTCCCTTCTCAACCCATCCCTTCTCTTCCCATTCCTTTGCTTCCATTCCCATCTCATCCCTCTCCTGACCTTCCATCACCATCTTGTCCCCGCCCTGTCCTTCCCTTCCCTTCCTTTCCTTTCCCTTCCTTTCCCTTCCCTTCACTTTTATTTATTTCTCTTCCTTTCCCTTCCCTTTCCTGCCCTGCCCTTCCCTTCCTTTCCCTTCCCTTTCATTCCCTTCCCTTCCCTTCCCCTCCCTGCCCTGCCCTTCCCTTCCTTTCCCTTCCCTTTCATTCCCTTCCCTTCCCTTCCCCTCCCTGCCCTGCCCTTCCCTTCCTTTCCCTTCCACTCCCATCCGTTTCGTACTCTTCACAACCTTACCAATCCTTTCCTCTCCTTTCCTTTTTCTTCTATTCTATTCCATTCCTTTCCCTTTCCTTCCCCTCCCTTCCCTTCCTGTCCCTTCCCATCCCTTCCCTTTTCTTTCCATTTCTTTCCTCTCCCTACCTTTCTCTTTCCAATCCTTATCGTACCCTATCCTACCCTTCTCCTTTCATGTCAATACTTTTCTTACCTTAACCTACACCATTCTCCTTTCCTTTCCTTCCCATCCACTCCCTTCCCCTTCCTTCCCTTCTTGTCTCTTCTCTTTCCTTTCCTTTCTTTCCCTTCCCTTCCCTTTCATTCCATTCCCTTTCCTTAGTCAGTCAACAACAACAACACAATTATCTGGCACCACTGACTGAGCCTCCGTCGCGCGTCGTTCAATCGCCCGGCGTCATAAGTTTGCTCATCCCATCACCTGAGAATTAGTGCCAACTCAGGTAGCTAACAGGTGTGATGGCCCCGCTAACTTGAGTAATCACGCCCTTTACTACTCCAGGTAATTAAGACAGGTAGATCAACACGTTTACTACCTGTTCGCGCGCACCAATCACCGAAGGGCTTGTAATTTCTGGTCTATATATCTTTCTATCTATCTATTTATCTATCTGTGTATCTATCTCTCGCCCGCTCGCTTGATGAGTTAAACGACGAGGAGTTTAATTGGAGGTTGTTTTGATTTGTGTGTGTGTGTGTGTGTGTGTGTGTGTGTGTGTGTGTGTGTGTGTGTGTGTGTGTGTGTGTGTATTTCAACCTGTATCGTCATCGTCAGTTATTATTATTATTGTCATTTCTATTATTATCACTTTTTCCATTATTTTCATCAGTTTTCTTTCTTTTTTTTTTGTCATTACCGAGAACGAAACAAATTCCTCCTTTTTCTAAACCTTCCCCTCAAACAATTTCCGCCCACCAGCAAACGTTTCATCACGGCTTGTTGTTTTCTTTCTTCTTCTGTCGAATTTTTATCATCTCCTTTCATTGTAACTCCCAAACGTTGCCAGACACCTCACCCCGTCATTGTCCTCCGCCCACGCCTACTTACTCACTCACACACACCCTCCTCCTCCTCCTCCTCCTCCTCCTCCTCCTCCTCCTCCTCTTGTATCTCCTTCACGTTCCTTTCCCTCTTCTCTTCCTCTCACCCACACGAATCCTCCTCCACCCCTCTCCCTCTCACGCTTTCTTCCTCCTTCTGGACCTCCTCCCGCACTCTCCTCCCTCCTTTCTCTCTCACGCTCCTCCTCCTATGTTCCCACTCATCCACTTTCCTCCTCCTTTACCTACCTCATGGTCTCTCTTCTTCCTCCTCCTCCTCTCGTTTCTCTCCTCCTCCTCCTCAACCAGCCACCCTCCTTCTCCCACCTCAGTCCTTTTCTCTTCCCTTCCCTTCCCTTCCCTTCAGTTCCCTTCCCTTCCCATCCTGTCCCTTCTCTTCCCTTCCCTTCCCTTCCATTCCCTTCCCTTCCCTTCCCTTCCCTTCTTTTCTACACTTCAAAACCAATGGGTATATATACACACACACACACACACACACACACACACACACACACACACACACACAGGATTGCCGCCGCCGCCCACGCACGCCTCCGTTTGCGCGCCTCTGAAAAACGACCTTGATTCGCCGCAAGTTTTCCTCGATGCAATCTGTTATAACTCCCAGGCGACGCTCCGACCCGTCCAGCGCCCTCTGATGGCTCGCGGGGAAAACTTTGCCTTGCCCCGAACGCAGTGTTATGGGGGTGTTTTGTCAAAGAAAGAGAGAGAGGGAAGGAAAGAAAGGGAGGGAAAGGGTGAGACAGGCAGAAAGAGAGAGAGGGAGGGATGGAGGGAAAGGGAGAGAGGGAGGGATAGAGGGAAAGGGAGAGAGGGAGGGATGGAGAGAAAGGGAGAGAGGGAGGGATGGAGGGAAAGAGAGAGAGGGAGGGATGGAGGGAAACGGAGAGAGGGATGGATGAAGGGAAAGGGAGGGAGGGGAGTAAAGAGAGACCCACCATCAACTGTTCCCCCTTCCACCTTTTCTTTTGTGTGATGCAAAAAACAAGGTCGTGCTGCCAGTCTTGTTTACCGGCAGTGTATCGCCAATTGGGGGTTGGATGGGGCACAAGAGACGGGGTTAAGGGGTCTGCCAAAGGGGAATGGCTAAAGAGAAGGTGTAACGGGGAAATAAAAGGGGAAGTAAAGGGGGTTAAGAGAGCCGTTTGAGGATCAGAACGGGCGTGTGTGGTGAGGTGCGAGAAAAAGTTAAGGGCGAACGGAAGGAGAAAGAGAAGAGGAGAGAGAGAAGACTGGAGGTGTCGGCGATGAAAGAACCGGACAAAAGATAAAAAGGTTCAGACGGAGAGAGAGAGAGAGAGAGAGAGAGAGAGAGAGAGAGATGAAAAGAGTAGAAAAGGGTGGAAAAGTGAAGAGAAGCGAAGTGAAAAGATGTGAAAAAAAAGAAAAAGAAAAATAGAAAGAAAAGAATAAAGAAAAAAGAAAGGAAAAGAAAAGGAGAGGGAGAGGGAAAAGAATGGAACGGAAAAGGAAAGGCGGGAAAGGTAAGGAAAGGCAACGGAAATGAGAGAGAGAGAGAGAGAGAGAGAGAGAGAGAGGAAAGCTTTTCATCATCGGAGCTTTGTTATGAAGGCGGCCGGGCGGGTGTAAGGGTAAGGAGGGGTGAAGGGGGGGGAGGGAGGGAAGGGAAGTGAACGGACGTGACCTTTCCTTCCTCCGGCGTGAAGACCAAACACCCAAGAAAACGAGGTCACCGCCAAAGACCTTCAAGAGACCTCATTCATCTTCCCTTCCCAAAGACCTTACCTTCCTTTGCCCTTACTAACCGGTCAGCTTTTAGAAATAACCTTTCTTTGCCCTTTGAACCTCAACTACCCCCTCCTCCACCCCTCCACCCTCCCCACCCTGTTCAACCCACTCATCTTTTCCCCATCAAAACAACCTAACGGATATTTCTTCTGCCCTTTCTACCTACACAGTCTTGAAATCTGCCTCAACTCCCCTCATTTCACCTTGCTCGCCGAACACACACTTCCTTTCTCTTCCCAAGTCACAGGAAGACCCTTTTTCTTGACCCTTTTTAACCATCAAATTCTCAGATCAACCTTAGCTACCTGAACCTTGCTTCCTCTACACTTTTCTTTTCCCTACCCAAGCCACAGGAAGACCTTTTTCTTTCCCCTTCCTAACCATCAAATTCTCGGATCAACCTCAGCTACCTGAACCTTGCTTCCTCTACACTTTTTTCTTCCCTACCCAAGCCACAGGAAGCCCTTTTTTCTTGCCCTTTCTAACCATCAAATTCTCGGATCAACCTTACCTACTTGAACCTTGCTTTCTCTACTTGCCTTTCTCTTCACACTCGAGTCAGTCCATAGATTCATAGTCCTTCGGCAGTTTTCCCAACGAGCATGCCATTAGACCAACCCAAACTACCTCCACTCTGCTCCCTTATCACACCTTCCTTTTCACAGCCAATCCAATCCTCAGACCACCTTCCTTTGTCTGCTCTCCTACCCAGCAACCCCTCAAACCGGCCCATACTATTCCAGACTAGCTATCTTATCGTTCCTTCCTTTCCACAGCATAGTCACTCCACAGCCATTCCTTTCCAGCGTATTTCACGTCGGCCAAGAGATAGGTTTGACCCTCGAACACCTTACCTTACAGACTCCCTTCATCCTTCCACCTGGCTTGTCCAACACTTTACTTCTCCTTCTGAACCCACCTCGCAAACTTTCCCTTCCACCTCATTTAAGGTCAACAAAGAGACAGCCTCGATCCTTCCTTCCTTGACCACTTCGCCCACACCTCCAGACGCACATCAAGCCGGGGATCACCTCTTTAAACGATGCTACACTTGGAGAACGTTGTTACGCCTCTCACATTCACCAAACACTTTAAACATTGAGAACACACTCCAGACGTCTTTATTGAGGCTCCCCAGACACTTTTTTCGCCCTCTGAAGTATTCCTTACATCCTTTGCCGGAAGAACATCATGAAGAGGAAAGAAGGTGACAAGGAATGGAGAACTGGAGGCGTCATGTGTTCTGGCTGCCTGGTTTTCTGTCCGTTGGTTTCTGTTCCACCGTGTCTTTCACTTCGACTCGGTTTTCTGTCTCCTCGTCTCTCTGTCCTTCTCTGTCTTTAAGCCTTCAAGAGATGGACGCCGTGAGAGGAGAAGAGTCTGTTGTTCTCTGTCTCTCCGTATGTGTCTCTTCGTGTCCTCAAACCCGATCGGCCTTCTGTCTCTCCGTCTGGCTCTCTGTCTTCAAGCCTTCAAGAAATGGACGCCGTGAGAGGAGACGAGTCTATTGGTTTATATTTCTCCGTATCTGTCTCTCCGTGTCCTCAAACTCGAGCAGCCTTCTGTCTCTCCCTCTGGCTCTCTGTCTTTAAGCCTTCAAGAGATGGACGCCGTGTGAGGAGACGAGTCCATTATTCTCTCTCTGTATCTCTCTCTCCGCGTCCTCAAACCTGACCAGCCTTCTGTTTCTTCGTCTCTCTCTCCCTCTCCGTCCTTCAGCCTTCAAGAAATGGACGCCGTGAGAGGAGGAGTCGAGTTTATTGTTCTCTGTCTCTCCTTTCTCTCTCCCTCCTCAAATCCGACCGGCATTCAGTCTCTTCGTCTCTCTCTCCCTCTCCGTCCTTCAGCCTTCGAGAGATGGATGCCGTGAGAAGAGCCGAGTCGCGTCTTGGCTGCTGGGAGAGTGATGTGCTTGCAGCCAGAAAGTGACGGGGTGGAATACAAGGACATCCATCAGACTTAAGGTGCTTCCTATTCCCCCTTCCTTCCCCCTTCCTTCCCTCTCCCTTCGCTCGTTCCGTCCTCCCTTTCCGCCTGTTTACCCCGCTTCCACCCGTCCCATCCTCGCTGCCTCCGCATCTCTGCAGGATCAGCGGCGACTCTCTAGGCCCGTTGGAGCTGATGAATGATCTTCCCTGACGTTTGTTCATTACTCTGAGGCGTTCCTCGGTCTCAGGGCGGCGACTTGGGACTATGAGGAACCCGTGTATGTGTAGGAGGGTGGCGGGGTAGGGGAATGGGAAAGTGAGTAATGGCAAGATGAAGGTGGGGATGAAGGTGAGGAATTGAGGCCGCGTGTGTGTGTAGGCCGAGAAGGGTGTAGGCCTAGGAGAGGACAAGCGGTTGTGATGGGGAGTAGAGAGAGGTAGGGAGAAGGGGGAGATAATGACGTAAGGGTGTGTGTGTGTGTGTGTGTAGGTGGGGGCTGTGAAGGGGAAGGATAAATGAGAAGAGGGAAGGGGAGAAAACGAGGCAAAGGAGAATTAGGGGAAGAGTGATGGAGTATTTAGTTTTTGGATAACGGACACTAAAAAAGCATAAGTGAAGGTGTTTTGTCGTCTCATTTTTCCCGTGAAGTAAATAGGTACATAAATTAGGAAGGAAAACACACACACACACACACACACACACACACACACACACACACACACACACACACACACACACACACACACACACACACCTAAGGGGGAGCAGAGGTAAAGAAATGGGAGTGTATATTTGTAATCTCCCTTTCTCCTTTGTTTCCCTTTTTCTTTCTCTAGTGGGTCTTTTCTGCCCTTATTAACAGCGAGATTAGGCTTAGTGACATTATTATTACTACTATTATTATTATTATTATTATTATTATTATTATTATTATTATTATTATTATTATTATTATTGTTGTTTTTCCTTCTTTCGATTTGGACGCTTCATTTTCCATCCCTTCTCTTATTATCTCATCCCTTCCCTTCTCTTCACTTCCCTTTCCCTCACTTTCCTTCCTTTCCCCCCATTTCTTCCCAGCCCTTCTGTTACAATTATTCTATTACTTTTCCTACTCTCTCTCTCTCTCTCTCTCTCTCTCTCTCTCTCTCTCTCTCTCTCTCTCTCTCTCTCTCTCTCTCTCTCTCTCTCTCTCTCTCTCTCTCAGTAACCCTATTTTCAGTAACTTCTTCCTTTGTTTTCCTTCACAGCTATTGTATACGTTTCCTTAGTCCGTCATCTCCTCCTTTAGGCCTAACTGTAAGCCTCCCCTCTCTCCCTTCCTCTCTTTCCTTCCTCCCCGCTCCGTCTCTCTCTGTCAATCTCGCCTCCTCTTCCCTCTCCCCCTCCCCCTTTGCCTTTTCCCTCTTCCTGTCACCCTCCCTGTCAATCTGTCACACCTCATTCATTCTTTGCCTCACTTCCTTTATTTTTATTTCAATGCCTCATTTATCATTTACTCTTTACTCATTTAGTCTTTTACTCGGTTTTTACTCACTCTCATACCTCACTCACTCACTCATTCACTTATCTTACTCGCTCACTCACTCACACTCACTCACATTTTTGGGTTTCATAATTAGAATTTTCAAGAGATGTTTCCCAGCACTCCATTGTTCTTTTGTTTAATTACGCTCTCTCTCTCTCTCTCTCTCTCTCTCTCTCTCTCTCTCTCTCTCTCTCTCTCTCTCTCTCTCTCTCTCTCTCTCTCTCTCTCTCTCTCTCTCTCTCTCTACTATTCCTTTTCTATTCCTTTTCCCGAAACCTTTTATCCCTATACTTTCCTTTCCTTTCTTACGTTACATATGCAAGCTTTCCTTTTAATCCTAATGTCTGCCTCGATGCTCTCTCTCTCTCTCTCTCTCTCTCTCTCTCTCTCTCTCTCTCTCTCTCTCTCTCTCTCTCTCTCTCTCTCTCTCTCTCTCTCTCTCTCTCTCTCTCTCTCTCTCTCTCTCTCTCTCCGGTAATACTATTCGCTTTTCTATTCCTTTTCCCGAAACCTTTTATCCCTATACTTTCCTTTCCTTTCTTACGTTACATATGCAAGCTTTCCTTTTAATCCTAATGTCTGCCTCGATGCTCTCTCTCTCTCTCTCTCTCTCTCTCTCTCTCTCTCTCTCTCTCTCTCTCTCTCTCTCTCTCTCTCTCTCTCTCTCTCTCTCTCTCTCTCTCTCTCTCTCTCTCTCTCTCTCTCTCTCTCTCTCTCTCTCTCTCTCTCTCTCTCTCTCGTGTTCTGGGCACCTTCAATGAGTTTCCTTCCTTTATTCTCCTTTCTTCTCTCCCCTCTACGTAATCCTCCTCGTCTTTCTTCTTCCTCTCTATATATGCATTTATTTCTCCCCTTCTCTCTCTCTCTCTCTCTCTCTCTCTCTCTCTCTCTCTCTCTCTCTCTCTCTCTCTCTCTCTCTCTCTCTCTCTCTCTCTCTCTCTCTCTCTCTCTCTCTCTCTCTCTCTCTCTCTCTCTCTCATTATCACAATCTACGTATTTTTCTCTCCAGCATTTTCTCTCCTTTTTCTCTCTCATCTTCCTCCTCCTCCATTTTCGTGTATATTTTTTCTTATATTTGTTTTTATAATTATCTTCCTTGACCCAATTTTTTTTATCCTCTTCCTGCTTTCATGTTTTTTTCGTAATGTTTATTTTTTTCGCTTTTCGCTCTTCGCTCTAAAAAAAAAAGTTTGTGACACTGAGTTGAGTTTTAGCTTTGATTATTTGTTATTTGTTTTTGTTTTGATGAGAGAGAGAGATTAGTTCCTTCGATTTTTTTATCTATCATCCACCACCACTGCTAACAAAAACAACAACAACAACAACAACATCACCACCAACATCACCAACAACAACAAAAAAAAAATAACCAAAACAACAACAGCAACACTAACAACCTCACCACCACCATCATGAATAATAATAATAATAATAATAATAATAATAAGAATAACAACTACAACACGAATAAAAAATAATTAAAATGGACAAGAATAATATCGTGAGAAGAAACTAAAAACGGTAATTTCACTTTCTCTCTCCCTCGCTCAGGTAATCAAAAGGATCTGCTCTATTCACGTATGGGCAGGTAATTAAAAGGTGTTTCCGTGTCTGCATTAATTGTGTGGACATCTGGAGGACGGAGGAGGAGAGTAGGAGGGAAGAAGAGGAAGGAGGGAAAAATAAGAGTAGGATTTGAAGCTAGAAGTAGAGGGAAAGCAGGAGAGGGAAGAAAAGACTGAAGGACGGAGGAGTGAAGAAGAGGAAAAGATAAGAAGGGAGATTGGAGGTAGAAAGTAGGAGAAAGAGGGATAGAAGAAAAGAAGAAAGAAAGTGATAAAGAAAGGGAAAGAAAAGGAGATTAAGGGAGAAGGGAAGAAGAGGAAAAAATAAGAAGGTAGTTTGGAGGTCGAATGAAGGAGAAAGAGGGAGAGAGAGAAGAAAAGAAGGAAAAAGAAAGGTAAAAATAAAATAGACGGCGAATTAGGGAAGTAGAGGAAAAATAAGAAGGGAGATTGGAGGTAGAATGAAGGAGAAAAGGGAGAGCTGTAAAGACTGAAAGAAAAGAAGAAAAGTAAAATTAAAAAGAAGATTGAGAATAGGAGCTTAGAGGAAGGAGGAAAAAAAGAGAAAGAAGAAGAAATTAAAAACAAGAATTAAAAAAAAAAGAGAGGACAGGAGCTAGAAGAAAGGAAAGAGACGGAGGAAAGAAATGGTTGAAAAAAATCGACAAAAAAATGACAAAGGAAAAAGACTAGGAAAAGAAGGAAAAATGAAAATGACAGAATAGGAGAAACGAGGAAAAAGAAAAGATGAAAAATGGAAATGCAAAAAAGAGGGGCCTGAAAGCAATGGGGAAAGAAATAGGAAAAAAAAGTAGAAGGGAATAGAGAAGAGTGGAGGGAAGAGTGGAGGAACAGGTGAGAGAGAAATGGAGGAGGAGGAGGAGGAAGAGGAAGAGGGGGAGGAAGAACACCAGGCACCGTTGTTTGTTCTGTTTAATTAAGTTTCCTCCCCTCCTCCGCGTCCTCCTTTATTTCCTTTTGCTTTGTTTCCTACTTTTATTCTTTCTCTCCTCTCCTCTTCGTCATTCTGTTGCATACTCTCTCTCTCTCTCTCTCTCTCTCTCTCTCTCTCTCTCTCTCTCTCTCTCTCTCTCTCTCTCTCTCTCTCTCTCTCTCTCTCTCTCTCTCTCTCTCTCTCTCTCTCTCTCTCTCTCTCTCTCTCTCTTTCCAATAAAAACCCTTCTTTACTCTTTTTCCTTCCACCAACTCCTCCCACCTCCTTCCATTCTGTCTCCTGGGTCCCTTCTCCTCCTCCTCCTCCTCCTCCTCCAAACCCCCGATATTGGACCGTAAGTCTCTGCGCTGGGGATTTCAAGTCGAGTCTTTGTTGGCGCTGGGAAAGTGATCTTAGTTTTTGTGCTCACCGTGGAATGGGTCCGGACGTTTGGTTTTGGGCCCTGCTGGAGGCGTGGAAGAGAGAAGAGGATAAGGAAGAGGAGGAGGAGGAGGAGGAGGAGGCATGGGATAAGGAGGGAAGAAAAGGGTAGAGAGGTAAGGGAAGAGAAGGACCAGCGGTTTCGTTTTGAGTTCTGGTGGAGACGGGGAAAGGAAGAGGAAGAGCAAGAGGAAGAGGATCAGGAGGCATATGATAAGGGGGAGGAGAGGGGAGAGAGAAGTGAGGGAAAAAAATGGGGGAGAGGTAAGAGAAAAGAGGAGGAGGAGGAGGAGGAGGTGATGGTGAGTGATGAAGCAGATGGAATAGAGAGATGGAGAGAGACAGGAGTTAGTGGGTAGGTGGGTCATCATTAGCGTAGAGAAGAGGTAAAAGAGAAAAGAGAGAGAAGGAAAGAGAGGTAAGGAAAGACAGAGGGAACAGTGGGTAGGTGGGCGAGCGTTAATATGATAAGAGAGAAAGAAAATGTGAGGGAGAAGGATAGTGTGGGTGATTTGGTCAAGTAGGATCACAGGAGCTCTGAACGCCATTATATCTAGGCTCGATAGGCTCCCCGAGTGTTGATGTATTCCTTACCTGCTGTCGCCTATAGGTTTTTATGGGGCTGTGTTGCTTTGTGTTGCTCTGTGTTTGTGGGAATAGGAGCTGGGGAAAAGGGAAAGGATAGGAGCTAGAAAATAAAGGAAAAGGGAAAATTAAGACCGGGGACATGATTTACAGGTGGATGGTGTTGAGTGTGTTATGTGTGTGTGTGTGTGTGTGTTCGTTTAGTTGTGTTTTTCGTCCTTTTTCTGTCTATGTGCCTGTTCGTTTGTTTTCTGTATGTCTGTATGTCTGTGTTTGTCTTTTTGTCTGTCTGTATGTTCTTCTGTGTGTCTGTGTCTGCACCTTTTTTTGTTTATGTACATTTGAAGGAAGGAAGAAAGGAATAAATGGATGAATGAATGAAGGAAGGAAGGAAGGAAGAAGTGCAGGTAAACTCCATAACTATTCACTTCTTTTTTACCTTTTACTTTATCCTACATTTTTTCTTTCTTTTTCATACTTCCTTTTTTACCTATAATTTATCTCTGTTGAAGGAAGGAAGAAAGAAGAAAACCAGGAGGAAGGAAACCATGATAATTATCCACTTCCCTCTTTTACTTTTTTTTCTACTTTTTCACTAACATTTTTTTTGAGTTTAATCTCTGTGTTATAAATCACCTCAGGACGCGGCAAGAGATTAAAATTTTCTCCTTGTCGAGCATCGGTGTGACATCCATCCTCTTCCTCCTCCTCATCCTTCTCCTCCTCCTCCTCCTCCTCCTCCTCCTCCTCCTCCTCCTCCTCCTTCAGATGTTGAGCTCAGGATACGATGCTTCTTGAGTCCGCCTTGGAAAGTGGAAGAAGGTGGTGAAGATGGTGATGATGATGGTTGAAGTGGTGATGCAGGTGGTAATGGTGACGGTGGTGTGTACGGGTGGTGGTGGTGGTGTGGTGGTGGTGTGGTGGTGGTGCAGGTGGTGGTGGTGGTAATGGAGGCGCTGATGCTGGTAATCGGTAAATTATATATATTTTTCTCTCTCTCTCTCTCTCTCTCTCTCTCTCTCTCTCTCTCTCTCTCTCTCTCTCTCTCTCTCTCTCTCTCTCTCTCTCTCTCTCTCTCTCTCTCTCTCTCTCTCTCTCTCTCTCTCTTCCCAGATTAAAGTTATTTCATTTCTTTTTTAATAACAGGTAACTCATTTAACGTCCATTATTTTAAAAAAGTTTTCATTGATCTTTTACGTATTTTTACACCTCTTCGTCCCCTTCCCTTCCCTCCCCTTATCTTTCCTTCCTCCTCCCCTCTCCTTCCTCCCTTGCCTTCCTTCCCCTCCCTTCCCTTCCCTTTCCTTTCCTTTCCTTTCCTTTCCTTTCCTTCCTCTTCTCCTCTCCTTCCTCCCTTGCCTTCCTTCCCCTCCCTTCCCTTCCCTTTCCTTTCCTTCCTCTTCTCCTCTCCTTCCCCCTTGCCTTTCCTTCCTCTTCCCCTCTCCTTCCCCCCTTGCCTTCCTTCACTTCCCTTCCCTTTCCTTCCTCATCTCCTCTCCTTCCCCTTCCTTCCTCCTCTCCTCTCCTTCCCCCCTTGCCTTCCTTCCCTTCTCTTCCCTTTCCTTTCCTTTCCTTCATCCTCTCCTCTCTTCTCCCCCCCCTTTACCTTCCATTTCCTTCCCTTCCCTACCCTTCTCTCTCTGCTTCCTCCTCTCCTCCCCTTCCCTCCCCTACTCGCCTCCTCCTTTCATCTTTTTTAGCTCTGATTTTTCTTACTTTTTTTTATTTGCTCGTCATTATCGAACTTTTATTTATTTTTTTACGAGAGATGAGAAAAACTCGCTCTCCTTAAGTCGCTCGTCTCCTTAAATTACTCGTGATTGCTTACTATTCAGGGACAAAAAGCGGAACTGGAGTGATCGTAAAGAGTAACGTAAAGTGGAGTCATTTTCCCTTAGACTTTTTTTCTCTTATTCACTCCTGATTCAACTCTCGGTCTGTGGTTTTTTTTTCCTTTTCTCCATATTCATTCATGTATTTTTCCTCTCCCTTTTGCCTTTCCTCCTCTTTGTCCTCCTTCATTTCCTCACCTTTCATCAGTCTTTGCTTTGTCTGTTTTTCTTTATTTCTTCTATTTTGCCACATTTGTTCTTCCATATTCCTTCATGTCCTGTTTCCATCTCCCCTTCTTTCTCCTCCTCTTCCTCCTCCTCCTCCTGTTCTTCCTTGTCTTTCCTTTCTTCTATTTCTTCCTTGTGTCTCCTCCGCCGTTCTCTCGTTTCCTTTGCCTCTTCTTTTTACACTCCTCCTCCTCCTCCTCCTCCTCCTCCTCCTCCTCCTCCTCCTCCTCCTTCGCATCTTTCCTTAGCCTTTCCGTCACCTTTCCTTCCCTCCATTTTTATCTTGTTTCTCTTCCGCCATCCTCTCATTTCCTTTGCTTCTCCATTTTACACGCCTCGTCCTCCTCCTCCTCTTCCTCTGTTTCTTCTCTCCACCTCCTCATATTCCCTCCTTCACGCCCCCTCATCCTCTTTGCCTCCGTTTAACTCTCCTCCACTTCCCCACATCTCTTTACCTCCCCCTCGTCTCTCTCTCATCTCCTCCCTCCTTCACTTCACCTTTCTCCTCTGCCTTCCATTTCCTCCTCCTCCTCTCCTCATCTTCCTTCCTCATCTCCTTTAACTTCACTTTACAATCCTCCTCCTCTTCCTCTTCTTCCTCCTTCTTGTGTCTCTTCCCTTCCATCGTCTTTCTTTCTTCCTTCAAGCTCTACACTGCCTGGTCTCCCTTCCTCCCTCCCTCCCTGTTTTCGTAAGAGGGCAAAGGAAACACGATCGAAGTCTTTAGGAAACAATGTGGTATGGACACACACACATCTCCCGACGCTCGGGAGGGGAAGAAAGATAATTGAAATACCGGTTTAGCTTCTCCCGAATTACCTGCGGCTCGGTTTGGGATGAGACAGCTCGGTAAAGTTATTTGTAGAGCTAACGGCCGAAAAAAAGACCACGGGCTGAATTCTCTTGCTGCTATTATTTCCTCGTATTTCCCCCGAACCCTCCTCCCGAAGCTGCCTCCTGTTCCTCCTCCTCCTCCTCCTCCTCCTCCTCCTCCTCCTCCTCCCTCCCTGGTGGTCCTTGCTGCGTTTGTGGTTAATTTCGGAGTATTTATGGACGAGGAGAATGGCTCGAAACCCTCTGGGAATGCGCGGTCAGCTGAAGGCGAAATCCAGTGAAAACAATCGTCTGTGTTGCTCGGTTTCAGCCAATGGGCGACGAGAAAGGCGGTGACGTCACACTTTCGTCTCCACCAACCCGACGCCGAATTTGACTTTCCCTCTCCTTTTTTGATTTTCCATTCGAGAACCAAGTTTCCCTTTTTTATATGTTTTTTTCAGCATTTTTTTTTTCGATGGTGTCCTCTTTTTGGTCTCCCTCTTCCTCCCTGACACCCAAGTTAGCGGCGATTGTCACACGGAAGGGGAGTCACAAGGGGATCTTTGCTAGGGTCAGGCTTACTCACGGCACGAGCCTCCCTTCCTGCCTTTTCTCCGGCCCTCACCCCTCCCTCACCCCCATACACCCCTCTTCCCCTTCCCTTCACCCCTCATCCCTCACCTCACATTCCCCTCTCCTCACCCACATTCCCATTCCTTCCCTCCCCTTTACTCCTCTCCCTTTTCTCTGGCCCTCACCCCTCCCTCACCCCCATACACCCCTCTCCCCCTTCCCTTCACCCCTCATCCCTCACCTCACATTCCCTCTCCTCACCCACATTCCCATTCCTTCCCTTCCTTTACTCCTCTCCTTTTCTCCGGCCCTCACCCTCCCTCACCCTCCCTCACCCACATTCCCATTCCTTCCTTCCTTCCTCCTCCCTTTCTCCGGCCCTCACCCCTCCCTCACCCCCGTACACCCCTCTTCCCCTTTCCTTCACCCCTTATCCCTCGCCTCACATTCCCCTCCCCTCACCCACACTCCCATTCCTTCCCTTCCCTTTACTCCTCTCCCTTTATCCATACTCCCCTTCTGCCTCCCTTTCCTTCCTTTCTCCCTTCACCCTTCACCCCACGCTCCCTTCCTTGCTTTCGTACCTCGCTTCCCTCTTCACCTCTTACCCCATAAATCCCTTCTTTCCTTCCCTTCACACCCCACACCCCTCAACTCACACTCCTCTCCTGCCTCCCTTCATGCCTCTCCCCTCACTTCACATTCCCCACCTGACTCCCTCTCTCTCCCTCCCAACTCATCCCGCCTCTTCCCATTCTTTCCTCACCCCTCTCTCCCTTCTATTTCTTTACCTTTCCACCCACGTCGCGTCTCACCAACTGCTCCCTACTCTCCCTCCCGCCTCCCTTCCTCCCCTCCGCCTCCCATTCAGCGCCTTCTCCTTTTTTCCATACCTCTGATTCTCCCTTCCCTCACTTCAATGTTAATATTCACGCTTTTCTTCTCTCGCCCTGGAGGAGGAGGAGGAGGAGGAGGAGGAGGAAAAGAATAATAAAGGACAAAAAAGAAATGTGGAAAGTACTATAGAAAGAAGATGTAGATGACGATGCAGCTGATTCAGAGGATAGTAATGGTGGTGATGGTGCTATGGCGGTGGTGAAGGTGATAGTCGATGGTGATGGTGGTGGAAGTAATGGTTTTGTAGTCATAGTGGTGATGGTGGTGAAGATAATGGCTTTTGTCTTTCCCCATTTTCCTCTACGCTTTCATTATCCCTTCCAGTTCCCCCTTTTCCCAATATATCTACTTACCCTCTATCAGTCCTTTTTTTGTGGTTTTGGGGGTGATGGTGGTTAAGGTGGTAGTTCTTGGTTGTGGTGGTTGTGGTGGCTGGTGATGTCTGTGATATTGGTAAAGGTGTTGGTTGTCAAGGTAGTGATTTCGGTGGTGGTGGTGGTGGTGGTGGTGATGGTAGTGGGAGTGTAGAAGTTGATGGTTGTGAAGGTAGTGACTTTAGTGTATAGTGTATAGTATCGAAGATTGTGGTGATTTTGGTAGTGTTGGTTATGGTGATGGTTGATGATGGTGTTAGTAGTGATGGTGCTGGTAAAGGTGGTGTAGAAGATGGTGGTGGTGGTAACGGTAGGTATTTTAGTGGTGTTGTAAGAGATGGCAGTGATTTTGGAAGTGGTGGTAGTGATGACTGATGGTGGTGTTAGTGGTGATGTTGGTGAACGTGATTGTGGTGGTAGTTGTGGTGTGGAAGACAGTAGTAGTAACGGTAGTGGTTTGGGTGGTGTGTGGTGGTTGGTGGTGACGTGGGTTGAGGTGGTGGTGGTGGTTGGTGGTGATGTGGGTTAAGGTGGTGGTGGTGGTGGTGGTGTTAGTGGTGGTTAGTGATGTTAGTAACGTGGTAGTGCTGGTAGGGGTGGTGTAGAATGTAGTAGTAGTAACGGTAGTGGTTTGAGTGGTGTGTGGTGGTTGGTGGTGACGTGGGTTTAGGTGGTGAAGGTGGTGGTGATGGTGGTGATGATGGTGGTGTAGAAGATAGTAGTAGTAATGATGGTGGTTTGGGTGGGGTGTGGTGGTTGGTGGTGACGTGGGTTTAGGTGGTGATGGTGGTGAAGGTGGTGGTGGTGGTGGTGGTGAAGGTAGCGGCGGTGGTGGCGTTGGGCTGGAGGCTAACGGTAGCACATCTTTAGAAGGGTTAGGTAGCTTTGTTTTTGTTGTCCTTTTCGTCCTTTCTCTCTCAATCACATTCGTTTACTGCTGCTCTTTTTACTCTTTCGTATGTAATCGTGCATTCGTCTCCCTCAATTACTGCTCTTTTCTTTTTTTCCCTATTCCACTTCATCCTATTTTATCAGATTTACTCCCCCGTTTTCTGCCGCTCGTACTATTTCCCTATTTCATTCTGTATTCGTTATTTTTTTTCGTATTTTATCGTTCATTCGTCATTCCCCAATTACTGCTCTTTTCTTTTTTTTCCCTATTCCACTTCATCCTATTTTATCAGATTTATTCCCCCCGTTTTCTGCCGCTCGTACTATTTCCCTCTTTCGTTCTGTATTCGTTATTTTTTTTCGTATTTTATCGTGCATTCGTCATTCCCCAATTACTGCTCTTTTCATTTTTTTTCCTATTCCACTTCATCCTATTTTATCAGATTTATTTCCCCTCTTTTCCGCCGGTCTTACTCTTTCCCTCTTCCATTCTGTCTTCGTTATTTTTTTTTTCGTATTTTATCGTTCATTCGTCATTCCCCAATTACTGCTTTCATTTTTTTCCCTATTCCACTTCATCCTATTTTATCAGATTTATTACTCCTCTTTTCCGCCGGTCTTACTCTTTCCCTCTTCCATTCTGTCTTCGTTATTTTTTTTTTCGTATTTTATCGTGCATTCGTCATTCCCCAATTACTGCTTTCATTTTTTTCCCTGTTCCACTTCATCCTATTTTATCAGATTTATTTCCCCCCTTTTCCTCCGCTCTTACTCTTTTCCTCTTTCATTCTGTCTTCGTTATTTTTTTTTTCGTATTTTATCGTGCATTCGTCATTCCCCAATTACTGCTCTTTTCATTTTTCCCCTATTCCACTCGATCCTATTTTATCACATTTATTTCCCCCACCACCTTTTCACGACTCTTACTCTTTCCCTATTTCATTCTGTATTCGTTATTTTTTAGGTATTTTATCGTGCATTCGTCATCCCCAATTACTGCTGTTTTCACTTTTCCCTATTCATCTCCATCCTATTTTATCAAGTTTCCCCCCTCCCCCCTTTTTCCGCCGCTCTACTCTTTCCCTATTTCATTCTTTCTTACATTCCTCCGTTTCGAATACCTTGTGAGTGTAAGCAACTAAAAAAAGGACCTTATCTAATGAGTAGAAATGGCTCAAACAGTCTTGGAAGGATTTCATGGAAGGCGCTGAATGGGAGGAAGGGAGGGAGGGAGAGAAGGGAGAAGGGAGCAGTTGGTGAGACGAGACATGGGTGGAAAGGTAAAGAAATAAAAGGGAGAGAGGGGTGACGAAAGAATGGGAAGAGGCGGGATGAGTTGGGAGGGAGAGAGAGGGAGTCAGGTGGGGATGTGAGGTGAGTAAAGAGGGAGGAAGGGAGGCAGGAGAGGAGTGTGGGGTGAGGGGTGATGTGTTGGCTTTGGTAGTCTGTAATTGTTGTGGTGGTAATTGATGGCGTAGTGATGCTGTTTATGCTTTATGCTGCTACTCCGCTCATCCTGCTGCTTCCTCTCCATTTACATCTGTTCTACTTTTCTACTTTTCCCCTAGTTCCTACTCTACTGCTGCTTCTGCTTCTTCCTCTCCTTTTACTTCTCCTATTTAATTTTTCTACTATTACACCACTTCCTACTCTTTTCATTGATTTCCACTGCCACTCCTGCTGCATTTTCTCCTTTTACTTCTGCTCCTTTTTTTCTACTATTACCCCACTTCCTACTCTACTGCTGCTGCTGCTGTTTCTTCCTCTCCTTTAACTTCTCCTACTCCTTCTTCTACCATTACCCTACTTCCTACTCGTTCATTGCTTTCCCTTATATGAACGTAAAGTTATGGAAAAGTGCAGTGTTTCTCGAATTAGCTATCATTAATTAACTCTCTAAATTATAAGTTCTAATTTAATTCATTTTCCTGTCAAATCTGTACATAATCTTTTTAATGTTTTGTTTATTGCCACATTATTTCTAACGCTATCTCCTTATCCTTCTTTACGATTGCCCTTATCTCCTCCACTTTATCTTCCTTTAACGGCACCATGAACGACTAATCTAATGTGTTTTCTTTTTTGCGTCATTCCGTAACTTTTAGCAAATCACGTTAAAATCACGCAAAGAAAACAAATCGCGTAAGTTAAGTCCCGAACGTCTCACTGGCACAGGTAACACGGCAGGTACGGATGCGGGTTCTTACCTGTCCGGGGGGGGAGAGAAGAAGGAAGGGGGGGCGAGGGGAGGAGGGGGGAGAGGGGGAGGGGGGAAAGACTCGAGTTTACTAGGTGGAGAGGAAGGGAATGAGAGAACCGTAATTGAATTCTCTCTCTCTCTCTCTCTCTCTCTCTCTCTCTCTCTCTCTCTCGCTCTCGCTCTCGCTCTCGCCCTCGCCCTCGCTCTCTTCTATCTCTGACGTCAGCGAGTTATTCAAGGTATATCTGGAATCTTAGGTCACCGTCTTACTTCAGTGGACTTCAAACTGAGGCTCAACATCCCCTGACAGTCTGCATGTGAGGCGGGTAACGGAATGCGATACTAACTCACTCGGTATTTGTGGCTGTCTTTATATAACGTCACACACACACACACACACACACACACACACACACACACACACACACACACACACACACACACACACACAGGCAGACAGACAGACAGACAGACTCACTCATTGCGTGTGTGTGCGCGCGAGTGTATATATGTATGTATGTATGAATCCCCTAAAGAGTATACATATTCTTTTTATACTTTCACTTTCCATCCGCCCTTGAATACACATGAATCAAGTTACTAACACTCCTACACACACTCCTACACACACACACACACACACACACACACACACACACACACACACACACACACACACACACACACACTCACTGTCCCATCACACATTATTTTTATTTATTTTTATTTTTAGTGTTATCTAGTTTCGTAAATCATGCACATTAGAGACTTTTATTTAACCCATATATTAACCCTCCGAAACTTACTTGATATGAATCTCAAGTGGATTTTTTAAAAGGAAAGCAAAAATTCAAATAAACTAAGACAATGTTTCGGACAGGTAACAAGTGACGACATGGCCATAAACAACAACAAAAAAAAGAATAAAAAGATCGCGTCAGAATTCTCACACATTTTCGAAGAGTGGAATGACGACAGAACCATAAACAACAACAACAACAAACAACAATAACAACAACAACAACAGTAACAACAACAAAAATAACACGTCAGAATTCTCCCACATCAGTTTCTTTCCTCACGCAATATCCGCCGCCGTGAATTGCAACATCAACATCAACTTTCCAACGTCAAAAGGCAAAGAAGCAAACAAAAAAAAAGCTATAAAAAAACTGTTCTTACTAACCATAATATAATACGACCAACTCTGCGCAACACGATGGCGAAATCACAGTCTGTTCAAATATTCTGCCCAGATTTGCTCTTATGCTCACTTCGGGAGAAAATGTGCGCTGTTTAGGAGGCTGGCGCGCGCACACACACACACACACACACACACACACACACACACACACACACACACACACACACACACACACACACACACACCTACGTAATGTTGTCAAAGGCTTGGCCGAGCTGTATTTACACTCCACAGACCTGATTACTCTACCGGGAAATGGAATCTGAATGCCTAACTGATCACGGGGATATTAAGAAGGAGAGAGCGAGCGAGTATCATGACTATAGGTTAGCGCTGGCGATGATGACGATAAGGATGATGGTGGTGATGGTGTTGGTGAGCGAGGTCGTGATGATTACAATGAAAATTAAAACCTCACCCACAAGACACTTCTTCCTTCGAAATTGACCTCGCCGTTGGCCACCGGTCTCTACATTCTTTAACAGGAGCATCACATAACGGATTTTTTTCTGTTTTCATTTCTCGTTATCCTTGAGCCGCTTCCTTTACTGTATAAAAAAACGTGTATGACAATGAGAAGAGCGAAAAGAAAGAAGCGGAGGAGGACTGTGATCGATGTTTCCCGTAGTGATAATAATAATAATGGTCGCAGTAATTTAGATAATGCTCATAACTCCAATTACATTCTGTCTAATTGCCTGGGAACCTAATTGCCTGTGCTCTGGAGGCGAATTGAAAAGGGGTAATAAGCGGAGGAGGACTGAGATAGATGATTGACGAAATAGTGATAATAATAATGGTCGCAGTGATGTAGAGAAAATTCATAACTCCAATTACTTTGTCTTAATTGCCTGAGAACATATTTGCCTGTACACTGGAGGCGAGCTGATAAGGAAGCAGCAGAGGAGGAGGACTAAGATAGATGATTGACGAAACAGTGATGATAATAATAGTAGCAGTGATGTAGAGAAAGTTCATAACTCCAATTACATTCAGTCTTCATTGCCGAGAACATATTGGCTGTACCCTGGAGGCGAACTGATAAGAAAGAAGCAGAGGAGGAGGGCCGTGACTGATGATTGATGAAATAGTGATAATGATAATAGTAGCAGTAATGAAGATAATGCTCATAACTCCTATCATATTCAGTTTAATTGCCGAGAACCAGATGGCCTGTACCCTGGAGGCGAATTAAATCACACGACCATTGCCAACTGTATCCCTGTCGGCGTGGGTGTTAACAAGCATCGGGTCATTAGCAAGCGGTGGACTGTTAGGCAACAAACCACAGAAACTACATGTTGCAGAGTTTCGACAATTAGTGGAGAGACGTAATCTGTGCACTTTATTGTAGCTTTCGTAAAAAAACATTACTCGCATAGACACAGATTGGTTAGTATTGTGGACTTTCACTCTTTGTATCCGAATGTATATATCTGTGTCTATCCGTCAATGTATCTATCTGCTTATCTAACTATCTAACTATTAATCTATCGCACATATATTCCCTAATTCACACTGATACCATTTTTTTCAACATTCACTCTTTCGTGGTCACTTTGAATTTATACGTGTATGTTCCGTGCTGTAGTGTGTGTGTGTGTGTGTGTGTGTGTGTGTGTGTGTGTGTGTGTGTGTAGGTATTTTTCAGTGTGCGCGCGCCTCTTTCTCATTGCGTGTATGTGCGCGAGTGTATGTATATATGTTTGTATCCCCTTAAGTATATGCATTTTCTTTTTACACTTTCACTTTCCTTCCCCCTTGAATACAAATGAATCAACTTACTAGCACACACACACACACACACGCACACACACACACACACACACACACACACACACACACACACACACACACACACACCGTACTACCGTCCTCCTTTACTGAAAATCAATACTCGGGCGCACCAACCTTCCCTACGCGAGGGGGGGGGGGGGAGAGAGAGAGAGAGAGAGAGAGAGAGAGAAGTTGGTGGTGGTGGTGGTGTAGGAGGAGGAGGAGATGGTGGTGGTGGTGGTGGTGTAGGAGGAGGAGGAGATGGTGGTGGTGGTGGTAAATGTGTAGGCGGGAGTGTAGGCGGGTGAAGAAGAGGAAGAGGAGGAGGAGGTAGACGGCGGTTGTAGAGGAGGAGGAGAGGAAGTTGGAGGAAGGAGAAGGATGAGGCAGTGTTGGAGGTGGAAGAAGAGGAATAGGCGTTGGAGGAAGTAGATGACAAGGGGAAGTAGACTAGAAAGAGGAGAAGGAGGAGGAGGGAGAGGAAGGAAGAAAAGAAGTGGGAGGAGGAAACAGCAAATAGATGAGGTATGTTTGTCTCCTCCTTAATTTTTTTGGTGTTTTTTAATCCTCCCTTTTTTTCCGGCAAGCCTTCCACACATATATATTTCCCTAGTCTCCCTTTAGCGGGCTTCTCCTCTCGTAGCACCGCGGCCGAGGATTAACAAGCTCAGGGATATTTTGGGCTCCTCGGTGTATTTTGAACTCCCTATTTTTAGTCCTGTCTGGTAATGCCGTTTTTGGTTTGATGGTTTTTTTTTGCACTTATTTTCGTTTGCTTTATTTTCCTTATTTATCTGGTTGTTGTCGTTGTTGTTTTGCTGTTGTTTTCTTTGTTTTTTTTGCCTTCTTACTCTGTTCATATATCAATTATTTTTATTGTCTCAGTCTTGTGTCTATATTTTTAGTGTCTTCATTTTCTTTATTTTTCCTTATTTATCTATTTATGTATTGACTAATAATAAAATGTGTCAGCCATGTTTGTTTTTTCTATGCCTTCTTACTTTGTTATACATCAACTATTTTTATCAGCTAAGTTTTGTGTCTTTATATTTTTTATTGTTCTCATTTATCTGTTTATATATTAATTAACTTTTTCGTCAGCTGTCTTTATTTCTATTTACGTATTCATGCTTTTATTATCCCTGTCTTTTTGTTCTACTGAGCTTGGATTTTCTGATTTTTTGAAGATATCGTGATATTAAATGGTCAATATTCAGATTTATGCCCTCACTATTAAATATTACGTTTATTTACGGGTGAGCAAAGCATCATATATAAGCCTAACCGCATCGTAAACAAGTCAGTCTTGCTACAACATTTCATTAACTCCATCTCGTATTCGTAACGCGTAGAGAAAGAGAGAAAAAGTCAAAAGTATTCCCGTTGCTGTTATAAATGCCACTGTAAAGTACTGTTAGTTCGCGGCTGTTGGGGGGACTTTTAAAAACTTTTCCTACATCACATCAGGCTGCCGCTAGGGGGCCTTAAAACTTAGAAGCCGACAGAACTTCATGTGGCTACTTTTTTTTCCTAATCCTTTTTTTTTCTTTTTTTTTATTTCGTGGCCGGTGGTTGTAAGTTGGAGCACACCGCAGGGACGCAAAGCAAGACTAGTTAAGACCCAAATAAACTCCCCAAGTACCGGTTCTCCTCGCTCTTTCGTGTAAAGTTGGGTTGGGTTTACGTGTCGGGATGGTGAAGGCGAGGGAGAGCGAGATGAAGGAAGGAAAGAATGGCTTGAGTTGGTACACGTAACACCGCTGGAGGATTGAAGTTTGGGGTTTTCTCTCCCTTTTAATCTATTTCGTTCTCTTACTCTCTCTGTCTCTCATCCTTTTCCCACTTTCTTTCATCCTCTTCTCCATTCTTCTCTCCTTCGCTGTTTCAATGTCTTTCTCATGTCTTTCATCTCTTCCCTACTATTCCCCATCTCTCCTTGCATTACCCACCTCTTCTCTGTCTCATTTTCCCTCTTTTTCTCTCTCATCCTTTCTTTACTTTCCCATCATCCCTTTCATCCTCCCCTCCTTTCTTTTGTTTCTTTCTTTCTGGCACATCTTGTTCTTTCTCTCTTGTACATTATATAATTATCCTTCCTTCCTTCCTTCCTTCCCTGCCTCTGTCTGTCTCCCTCTTTCTCTCTCTCATTTCTTCCCTTCTTTTTCCCATCCTCCCTTCTATCATTTACCTTTCTCTGCTTCTTTCTCTCTCTCCCGCATCTCTTCCCTACTTTTCCCCATTTATTTATCTTCCGTCACCCACTCCCTCTCCCTCCCTCCCTCTCTCTCTCGCTCTTTCTTTCTCCTGCTAGAACAATACACCTGCCTTTTAATACACTACCCCTTCCCCTGCTTCCTATTTTTCCTCTTTCCTGCTGCCGCCCAACCTGCTTGCCACTTGTTAAGATTCTACACGAAAAAAAATAGACCTCAAAAAATTACTTCATTATGTAAATACGGTTTTTATCCTGGGAAAATTTTCAATGTGTTTTCTCTCTCAGCCCTCTCGTGCTCTATCACAACTTTTGGTACAGTGTGTCACGTGATATAGCCCCGAGGGAGGTTGTGCTGTATATATTTTCCTTCAAGAATTTAGTGGACCCACGACTTGGCATTCTCCGCATTTTCGTTCAGCCGACGTTTATTTTCACTTTTTTTTCCTTAGCGTCTGACGTAAGATTTTTTTTTGTTTGTTTGTTTTCCCACCACCCGAGTAGCCAGGCAGTAGCGAGGTGGGTGGTAGGAATGTGGGGGGAGAGGAGAAGGAAGGGTGTGAGTGGACGTGAACGGAGAGGAGGAGGAGGAGGAGGAGTCAGGGAGAAAATTACACCTTCTTCTATACTCCTCCTCTTCCTCTTCCTCCTCTCCTCCGGCCACTAATTTTAATCTCACACAAGACTCCTTCCTGTAGCTCACTCTTGTTTTTGTCCCTTCCTTCCTTCCTTACTTACTTTCTTGTTTATCTTTTTCATCCTTTTTCCCTGTTCCCCATTTCCTTCCTCCTTTCTCCTTCTCTTTCTTTCCTTCCTTCCTTCATTACTTCTTTGCTTCTTTCTTTCTCTATCCCCACTCCCTTTCCTTCCTTCTTTTCTTCCACCCTTCTTCCGATCTTCAATCTTTCCTTCCTTTTTTTTCTTTCTTTCTTTCTTTCTTTCTTTCTTTTTTTCTTTCTTTCTTTCTCCCTTCCTTCCTTCCTTCCTTTCTTCCTTTCTTTCTTTCTTCCCTTAATTTCAATCCTTGCAAATTTACGTCCCTCCTTCTCCTCCTCCTCCTCCTCCTCCTCCTCATCCAGCTTATCATCCTCACTCCCTCCCTCAATCCTTCTACCCTTCCATCCATCCCTCCGTCCCGCCCGTCCCTAGTCTTCCCGCCTCCTTCAGTTGATCGTAGACATGAGCGGGGGCTTGCGTGAGGCTGTTATCTCTTGCCCCATTATCCTCGTTCCTTCAATCTTCCTTCATCCTCCTCCTTGCTTCTCTCCTCCGTCTTGCCACGCTCTCTTTCTCTCGCATCTCACCCTTCTCTAATCGACTTGCTTGTGCGTGTACGTGTGTGTGTGTGTGTGTGTGTGTGTGTGTGTGTGTGTGTGTGTGTGTTTGTGTGTGTGTGTGTGTGTGTGTGTGTTACCGTACTCGAATTTTACTCCGTCTAATGCGTTTGCTCTATTCTCCTTTTTTTTTCTCTCTTTCCATCTCATTACTCTCCATTTCCCTAACTACCAGTACCTCCTCCTCCTCCTCCTTTCTCTCCTTCAGCTTCACATCTCCTCCCATTTCCTCCACTTCACTCACTTCCCGACTTAGTGCCTCCTTCCTTCCTCTCCTCTCACTTTCTCCTTACTTCATTCATTTTCCCTTCCCCTAGCGCATCTTCTCTCACTTTTTCTACACTCTCTTTCCTAATGCTTCTTCGCACTCTCCTCTCCGTAACTCCCTCAATTTTCTCTCCTCTCCTTCGTAATGGCTACTCTCACTCTTCTCTCCCTTTAATGCCACCATCTTATTGTCCCTCTCCTTCTAGGCTTATTTTTTACTTTCCTTTTCTTCCTGTTTTCTCATTTATTCCACCTTCCTCCATTTCACCTGAGGGCTCTATTTCCTTCTCCATTCTCCTTAGTCTCCATTTTTTCCTCATTCTCTCTCCTCCTCCTCCTCCTCTCGTGTTTTTATCTTCCTTACTTAAGTCTTAACTGTGTCTTCCATTCTCCTTACGCCTGTGCTTCTCTCTCTCCCCTTCACTCTCTCTTACCTTTCCATTACCTCGCCTCCTCAACGATATACAGCTTTTCTACCTCTTGTTTTTTCTGCCTCTGTTAAGTGTTACGTTCTCTTGTCTTAGTCTTCATCCAGTCCTCCGTTCCCTTTCCCCTCACATCTTTTTTTCCTTTCGTTCTGGTTCTGTTTAGTATTACGTTCCCACTTTTTTTCCCATCCTCTTCTCCATTCTTCTCTCCTTCGCCTTCTCAATTTCTTTCCCGTGTCTTTCTCTCATTTCTTCCCTACTATTCCCCATCTTTCCTTCCATTACCCACCTCTTCTCTGTCTCTCATTTTCTTTCCTCATTCACTTCTCCGCTGCCTTTCCTCTCATTCCTTCCTCTTTTTCTTCTGTTTCTCCTTCATTTATCACTCCGTCCTGTCTACGCTGTGTCCTTTCATTCCCCTTGTTTACTTTTCCATTACTCCTATTCCTTTCCTTATTATGCTTATACTTTCGTTTACTATGCCCTTCTGCCTGCCTTCCATTATTTTTTTCATCCCCTTTCTTACCTTTTTCCATTCCTCATACACCTTTCTATGTCCTTTTCCTTCCCTTCCCTTTTCTCTTTTCCTTTCCTCTTATTCCTTTCCATATTCTGCTTCACCTTCGTTTACTATTCCCTTCTCCCTCCCATCCGTGTCCATTCCCTTGCCCTGTCCCATTCCCTTTTCCATTAGCTTTTCCCATTATGCCGCCTGTCTCACGGTGTATTTCCTGTAGTCGAAGATGCAAGGGAAGCCATCGGGCGCGTCCTCTGTTTTTTGACGTAATCGATGCCAAGCTGTCCACTACTGCGCGACGGAGGGAAAGGAAACTGGTAATGGGCTAGCGGGTGTGTGTGTGAGGGGGAGGGGGGTTGTGTGTGTGTGTGTGTGTGTGTGTGTGTGTGTGTGTGTGTGTGTGTGTGTGTGTTTGTAAATTGTGCATAAATAAAGGCGGTCATGCATAAAACAGGGTAAACTCCAGCTCTTAGAATACGTGTTTTCGCTTGTATGTTTATTTTTATTTTTCACAAAGTCCTGGTTATTCTCTCTCTCTCTCTCTCTCTCTCTCTCTCTCTCTCTCTCTCTCTCTCTCTCTCTCTCTCTCTCTCTCTCTCTCTCTCTCTCTCTCTCTCTCTCTCTCTCTCTCTCTCTCTCTCTCTCTCTCTCTCTCTCTCTCCAACCAGCCAAGAACCACCACCTCTTAGTCCTTTACAGCCTCCCGTCCTAACTCCACTCCTCCTCCTCGTCCTCCTCCTCCTCCTCCTCCTACTCCTCTTCCTCCACCACCACCATTACCTATCCCTTCCCTTCTTCTCCTTTCCCTCCTTCCTCCACCACCACGAACACTTTCTCTTCCATTACTTGTCCCTCCTCTTTCTCCTCCTCCTCCTCCTCTTTCTCCTCCTCCTCTTCCTCCTCCTCCGTGACCCGCATAACCCGTGGGTCACACTCTGGGGGGCGAGGTAAGGCGGCGGTGGCTCTCTGCAGTAGGTCGATGCATGCCGCGGCCACCAAGCTGAAGGGCCTTTGGGAGTGTGTGTGTGTGTGTGTGTGTGTGTGTGTGTGCGTGTGCGTGTGCGTGTGTGGGGGAGAGGGAGATGGGGGGGGGCGTGTGTGTGTGCTTTAGGGGGCAAGAGAAGGAAGGAAGAGGAGGATGGAAAGGAAAGAAAGGAAGAAAAGAAGGAAGGAAGGAAGGAAGGAGGGGAAGAAAGGAAGGAAGGAAGGAGGGGAAGAAAGAAAGAAAGACGGAAGGAAGGAAGGAGGGGAAGAAAGAAAGGAAGGAAGGAAGGAAGGAATGACGGAGGGGAAGGAAGGAAGGGAGCAGGTGTTCTCAGGTGTAATATTATCTCCATTTCTTACCTGTTTGTTCTTTTCACACCTGAGAGAGCGAGTTTTTATCCTATTTTTTTGTTTACTGTAATATCTTTTTTTAGTTTTCCTTTTTTTATGAGTGTTTTATAGTGTTAATGGTTTGGCGCTCGTGTTGATTCTCTGTTATATTTTAAACGAGTCTGGTGCTGTTGTTTGCTTTTCATTTTTGCCATACTATCAACGTATATCTTTTAATGATACACTCATGTTTTCTTTTCGTTATGTTGTGTAAATGTTTTTGTTTTCACTTTTAACCTGACGTGTTATCTTTTTTATGCCTCCAATTAAGAGATGTGAAAATAATAATCCTCTGTCGCAATTCTAGCTTTTCCTAATCTTTCCTCTCTACTACCACTACTACTACTACTACTACTACTACTACTACTACTACCACTACTACCACTACCACTACTACTACTACTACTACTACGCCTACGACTACGGCTACGACTACTACTACTTCTACTACTACTACTACTACTACTGCTACTACTTTTGCTGCCATCACGACTACATCTCTATCTCTCTCTCTCTGCCATCCCTTCGAGCGCTCAATACCTCTCCCATGCTCACATTTCACAGCTCCGACACCTACATCATTTACTCTCAAGACAGGAACCTTCCACCCTCGCCTTCCCTTTCACTTTATTGCATTTATTCTTCTTACCTACCTTCCTTCCTTCATTGCCTCTGCTACCTACCTACCTACCTACCTACTTACCTACGTTCGTACCCGCCTCAGTCCGCCCTCCTCCTCCTCCTCGTCCTCCTTACCTTCTCAACTTTCGGTATCATTAGAGCTACACCACCTCCCACCTGTCTCGGGTTGCCATTCTTTCCCCTTACCTGACGCCTTCATAAAACCAATTGAGCTTGACTTATTTTCTTCCGTGCTCTCTTTAACTTGAGCTACCTCTGTATGGAATATCAATTGGAGTCATCTTTTTGTCTTTTATCTTGTATTTCGCT